>NW_027397066.1:161704420-161704704 GCF_003265705.2 Callorhinus ursinus
TGGACTCCTGTCTCACGTTTAGGTCTTTCAACCATTTGGAGTCTATTTTTGTGTGTGGTGTAAGGAAATGGTCCAGTTTCATTCTTCTGCATGTGGCTGTCCAATTTTCCCAACACCATTTGTTGAAGAGACTGTCTTTTTGCCATTGGACATTCTTTCCTGCTTTGTCAAAAATAAGTTGACCATAGAGTTGAGGGTCCATTTCTGGGCTCTCGATTCTGTTCCATTGATCTATGCGTCTGTTTTTGTGCCAGTACCATACTGTCTTGATGATGACAGCTTTG
>NW_027397066.1:161704804-161704972 GCF_003265705.2 Callorhinus ursinus
GTCTGTTTTTGTGCCAGTACCATACTGTCTTGATGATGACAGCTTTGTAATAGAGCTGGAAGTCCGGAATTGTGATGCCGCCAGCTTTGCTTTTCTTTTTCAGTATTCCTCTGGCTATTCTGGGTCTCTTCTGGTTCCATACAAATTTTAGGATTATTTGTTCCATTT
>NW_027397066.1:161714972-161729883 GCF_003265705.2 Callorhinus ursinus
AAAGTGGATGGTATTTTGATGGGGATTGCATTGAATGTGTAGATTGCTCTAGGTAGCATTGACATCTTCACAATGTTGATTCTCCCAATCCATGAGCATGGAACATTTTTCCATTTCTTTGTGTCTTCTTCAATTTCTTTCATGAGTATTTTATAGTTTTCTGAGTACAGATCCTTTGCCTCTTTGGTTAGATTTATTCCTAGGTATCTATCTCTCCTGCATCCTTGACCTTGTCCTCTCCTCAGCTGATAAGAACATGCACAGCATATACTTCATGTACCTCAAATTCAGCTTTTTCATGGTCCTTCTTCTGCTGGTCTGTGGGATTCTGAATAATGGTTTTCTCTCCATCGATGACATGTTGCTTCAATTGATGTGACAACATACATTCTATTGGTGTGCAATTAAACGAGTGGGCAACTTTGTTCCAGGCTTCTGTCACTTGTGTGTTCTGGTTTCCAGGTTTGACCAAGCATAGGGCAGCTTCAGCACAAAGGTGAGCTGCCTTAATGACATCTGCTTTCTGCCCTGTTACTTGGGTCCCCTGAGCTACATCAACCACAAAAGTGTGAGCCACATTAGCGATGAAGCCATCCACATGGACACCAAGGTCAATTTGTACCAAGTCACCTTCCTTGAGAATATAGTCCCGGTTGCTCTTCAAAGGGGAGAAGTGACATACACAATTATTTACTGAAATGCTGGTGGGAAAGGCAATAACTTTCTTCATTTCTTTTTCTTTCTTGAAAAATTTCCCTGTCTCTTCCATAATCATGGCATCATCTTTCTCACATAAGCTCAGTACCAACACACCTGAGCAGGATGCTTCCACCAAAGACCAAAGTACCTGGTTGGCGATGTCACCCCCTATCTTATACTTGGTCATGACCAGGTCCTCAGTGATAGTTTGCTCCTGCTGCTTGTCCTCACCTGACATCATCCCACTACCACCACTGCAGCCTCATTGCCCCTGAGCCTCCACCTCTGTCTCTGCCAACAGTATTTTTCATAGAACTGGAACAAACTATCCTAAAACTTGTGTGGAAATACAAAGACCCAGAAAAGCCAAAGCAATCTTGAAAAAGGAAAACAGGAGTTAAGAATAATATATCATGAACACTAGGTGTTATATTCAACTAATGAATCATTGAACATTATATCAAAAACTAAGTGAATTTTAAAAAAGAAGAGTAGTAGGGGGTCCCTATGCTTGCCTCGTCCCTCGAACACAGCACAATAAATATCAAATCATTCTGAATGCCCAAGAAATTGATCTGAGGACTGAGAGAACAAACTGCACATCTAGAGGGAGAAAAATGGACACATTGTGGAAGGTAGGAGCTGCACACTGTTGATTTGGCAGAGAAAAGAATTACAGGTGCTGTGGAGGGAAGGGATCCCTGATCACAAAGGAGAAAGAGAGAGAGCAAGAGAGCAACATGCAGAAGATTGCACAAGAAAAACTTCTCCCCAAAACCACTGACTGGGAAAAGGAGAGGGGCTGACTATTGCAAGTTCTTATAAGCAATGGATCTCAAAGTCTGAAGTTTTAGAAGTCTGCACCATCACCAGTGTTGTGCTTGGTGGGCTTCCTCATGTTGGGAAGGAGAGCAGAGGCCTGGGAGAAGACAATGTGGTTTGAAGATCCCCTGGGTTGCACGGGGAGAAAAAGTTCCCCTTCTTGTAACTCTGCCTCTCAGGGGACAAAAGAGAAGGGGGGTGCCATTGAGCAGCCCCATTAATTAACAGAACAGAGGCACCACTGAAGGCAGCTAACCTGGAAGCCAGCTTTTGACTACACTTTACCATAAATTCCTAGCCTTGTGCAGTCATGCAACTAATTTTCTGGGACAAACTGGCATCAGCCACAGTGTGGTGAGACCCTCCCCCAGAGAATCAGCATGGGTCTTCAGTGTGCCAGGTCCATAAAATTTGGAGCTTTGAAACCCATCTGCAGACCACAGGAGTACTGTGCCACCAGGCAAAGAGATGGCTTAGACACAGACATTGTGAAGACAGGGTTATGAAAACAGGGTGCAGTGGGGTGGGGCTTAGTGTAAGCCACACTAGCTTCCACTGGGGGCACTGTGCTGCTCACAGAAGTCCAGGGCACAAGAGGGGAGATTGTTCACTCCTCCACGAGGGCTTCCTGAACAGTGGCAGGCATGAACTTCCCTCTCCAGGGATGACAGAGTGAGGTGACACCATTTTCCCCTGCCCATCAGCATGGACAGACTTCAGTGAGCAGCACAGTGCCCCCAGTGGAAGCTAGTGTGGCTTACACCAAGCCCCACCCCACTGCACCCTGCAGGTATATCTTTATCTTTACAAGGGCAAGCCAAATCATCTCAGCAGTCCCATCCCCCAGAAGACCAACACAAACCCCCTGCATGCACCAACTCTACCGATCATAGAATGCTGCAAAGTTTCAGCTCTGAGGGAAATACGATCAAGCCTTTTGTAACAAGTAGACCAATACACCTAGTTAAAATTTACCACACACCAGACCAGGTCCAAACACTCCACTTTGCAGGCAAGGAGAAACGCTGCAGAGGACTGATCTGGGGGAAAGAGCAGCCAAAATACAACAGCAGAGTGCCCACTGTGAACTACTTCCTGAAGTACCAGGCCCTGGACAGTATAGGCCTCTTCTTAATATAACCATTACTTTCAGCAGCAGGAAATGTAACAGGTTTCCCTAAAGCACAGTAGACAGAGGTCTTGGCAAAATACCAAGTTGGAAGAATTCATACCAAAATAAAGAACTGGAAGAGGTCACAACCAGGGATCTAATCAGAACAAATATAAGTAATATGTCTGAACTAGAATTTAAAACACCAATCATAAGGATACTAGGTGGGCTTGAGAAAAGCATAGAAGACAATAGTGAGTTCCTTTCTTCAGAGATAAAAGAACTAAAAATTAATAAGACCAAAAGAAAACATGCTATAACTGAGATCCAAAACGGACTGGATGTAATGTCAATGAGGATGGAAGAAGCAGAGGAATAAATCAGTGATATAGAAGATAAAATTATGGAAAATCATGAAGGCTGAAAAGAAGAGGGAAAGAAAACTATTGGATCACGAATGTAGACTTAGGGAACTCAGTGACTCCATAAAGTGTAATAACATTCATATTGATGTGGGAAACAAAGGCAAAAGAAATGTAGCTTAAATTAAAATCTCCTTACAGCTTGCAACCCCCTGAAACATGTAGAGCATGACCTTCCTCAAGGAATTCATGGCTTCCTTAGTGCCTTAATGTTTAAAAGTAATCTTATCTTGGCAGCAGCTGGCCCCTCAGGTCCTGAAAGCCTTGTTTCCAGATTCCTTGGAGACTTGTGCTATCCCTAACCCCCACTAATTAAAAAGTATGTAATCAGTCACTCCTTAAAATCCCAATATAGCTCTTTCTGCCCACAGGTCCTGTCCCATGAGTTAAGTACCCTAGTATAGGCAGGAGAGATAGGAGGCCCCTGACTCCTCTGACAGGGCTCTGAAACCTATTCCTGGCAGATGGAGATACTGAGACAGAGCAGAAAAAGAGATAAGGGAATAAACCAAGACAGCACAAGAATCTCAAAGTGACAAGCTTCCCAGTCAGTTCTCAGTAAAAGGCTACCATTAAAAAACCCTCACTGGCAATCCATTTGGGACCCCTCACACCCTAAGAGCTTTTTTCTTTCCTTTCTGTTCTTGCCTTCACTTAATAAACTTTCACTTCATTTCACCCTTTTGTGTCAGGGAGATTAATTCTTTGGTTCCACGAGACAAGAACCCTGCAATTCTGTAACAATATCATAGGAATCCCAGAAGAAGAACAGAGGGGAAAAGGGGCAGAAGGCTTATTTGAGTGAATTATAGCTGAAAACTTCCCTAATCTGGGAAAGGAAATAGTTCCAAATCCAGGAGGCACAGAAGACTCTCATCAATATCAACAAAAGGCAGCCAACACCAAGACATATCATAGTAAAATTTGCAAAATATAGAGATAAGGAAGGAATCCTGAAAGCAGCAAGAGAAAAGAAATCCTTAATCTACAAGGGAAGACAAATCAGCTAGCAATAGATCTTTCCACAGTATTTCTGTGTTTTGTCTCAGGCATGTGGCTAGGTTTCAAACCTCCAAATTTTCGGAACCCAGGGCAGCATGGACTCATGCTGATGCTCAGTGGGAGGATCTTTCCATGCTATGGCAGGTACGTTTGTTCTAGAAAAGCAGTTGCAGGAATTACAGAGTATCAGAGTCTATGATAAAGTGTAGAAAGAAGCTGGCACCAAGGTTTGCTGCCCTTATCAGGTGTCTCTGTTCCTATGCTAATGAACAGGACAGGATTTTGGCCCCCTCCAACTCTTTTGTTCCATTAGAGGCCATACCACCTCTCCCAAATGCACTCCAAGAAGGGGACCTATCTCTCGCAGTGTGTCTCAGGGGATCCTCAGTCTACACTGTCTGCTCTTGGGCCTCTGGTTCCCTCCCCATAGGAGAACCTCTATGTCCACCAGGCTCCACCCAGCAGTGGCACGGACTTCCACAACTTCAGACTTTGATCTCTGCTTTTTGTAATAACTTGGGATAATCAGCCCTTCTAGTTTGCTGAGGCAATGGTTTTGGGGAAGTGTTTCTCTTGTGCAACCACATGTGCACTGTTTCTCTATCTCTCTCTCCTCTCTCTGAGATCAAGGCTCCCTCCCCTCCACAGCACCTGAGATTTTTTTCTCCCTGGAATCACACCTCTGCAGCTACTGTCTTACATGATGTGGCTTCTTTTCTCCCTCTCATTCTGCAGTTTGTTTTCTCAGCATTCAGATCAATTTCTTGGGTGTTTGGAATGATTTGATATTTATCTAGCTGTGCTTGAGGGATGAGGCAAGCATATGGTCCCTCCACTGCTCTGCCTGCCATCTTAACTCCCAGCTCATCATTATTTCTTTAAATAAGACTTCTGGCCCCTTCTCTCTCTTATCCTGAAATTCTGATAATTTGCAAATTGGTTCTTTTCTTGGTATACCATAGGTCATTTGTTCTTTACTATTTTTCATTCTTTTATTTTTTCCTCTAGTTGGAAAATTTCAACTGGTCTGTCTTTGTGCTCACTGATTTTTTTTCTTCTGTTTGTTCAAAACTGATTTGGAAGCTGTCTACTGAATTCTTTAGTTCAGTCATTGTATTCCTCAGTGCTAATATTTCTGGTTCCTTATTATGTTTTATATCTCCTTATTGAACTTCTTTTTGTTCTTGTATTGTTTTCCTGATATTGGTTTTGCTTTGTTTTTTTTCTTGTTTTTTTTTCTTTCCCGATATTGTTAATTATTTATCTTTATTCTCTTAGAGCTTTCTGAGCATCTTGAGAACAATTATTTTGAATTATTTGTTAGGTAATGCTTTTATCTCCATTTATTTGGTTTCCGTTACTGGAGGTTCACAGTATTCCTTCGGTGGAATCATGTTTCCCTCTCCCTGATCCTTATGGGTTTGTGGAGGTGTTTGTGCATTTGAAGAAGCAATCACCTCTCCTAAGCTTTATAGAATGACTTTGGTAAAAAAAAGACTTCCACTTGCAAGTGGGAGTCACACTGGAGTGTGTTGTGTCCCTGGGCCTAGTGGTAGGCATCAAATGGGAGATGTGTGGTGGCACAGGGGCATGTCTCTTCAACTCAGGCCACTGGGTCCACAGCCTTGCAAATGTGTGGTTCTTGGTGAATGCTACCACGTGTCCATAGTGCCTGCAAGGGCTATTGGGTTTCTCAGCTGTGCCTCCAGATCCAGTAGGTAGGGACCACTGCAGGCAGGGATGCTATCCAGAGCTGGTGGTGTGCACACATTTGGCTGTGTGGGCCAGCAGCAGGTGCCTACTTAGTGGCAGTTGCCAGGTACAGACACATGTAGTTATTCAGCCCAGGATAGGCAGCGGCTGTCACACTACAATTTCAGAGATCCTGGCTATTGGTGCCTACTACCCTGGCTGCTGGGACTTGTTCCCTGCACATGGCAGTGCAGTAGGGTGAGGGGGTTGGGATGACAGAATTCAAGTGCTCAGCTGTAGAGGCTAGCTTTGCAGGTGATCACAGTGGTGCAGCCAGTGACCAAAAATAGGGTCTTATCTCAGCCCAGAAGCATCAGTGGTGGCCATGGCTGCCAGAGGTTCTCTCCTGTGGCTGCAATCTTTCCTGGGTGTACATACACAGTGAAAGCTGGTGGTGAGTGTCAAGCTGGCAGTGTGCCGGCACACAACTAGCGGGGCTAGACTGAAGCACACACACAGCTGTGGGAGTTATTCACAGGACCTAGACTAGTGTCTTGCACTTACATAGCTATAGAAGTATGGCTGGTTGCTGTTGTGATTCCTGGACTGGGAGCAGAAGGTAGGGTGGGGACTCTGGTGGCCGGAGTCCATGAATGTAAATACTTGGGAAAGCTGGAAAAATCTATAGGGTGTTTGCAGCGGCCGTACAGGTTGTTGATTTTTTCCTCATTATCAAAACCTGTTGGGTTTGTGTACAGAGCAGGTTACTGTGAACCTCAATCACTTACATGTGTGGATGCTATCAGTATCCCCTGCTACTCTTCATTGCTCCTAGGCATCTCTACACATCTCAGTTTTGCTGGTCTGGGTGGAATAAAATAAAAGCAGAACCTTCATGCAGTACTCTGAAAAGCTTGGGAAGCTTGTGGATCACTCAATTCTCTTTTTTTGCTGAGGAAAACAGGATCTCATTCTAGCTGGGGAGTTCCCTTTTGGCAATGAGCAATGCCAGTTTGGGGATGGGATGAAGTAAGGAAAATAAAGCTGTCTTCCTTCTCATCTTTGTACTTATATTCAGGTTTTTTTTATTGCACTGTGTTGCCAAAGTTTCTTAAATGGACTCCAGAGCTCTCCCAGAGGTTTTTGTTCAGGGATAACTGTGTAATTAATTGTTGATCTTTGTGAGGAGGCAGAGGCAGGAGGCTCCTATGCTGCTATATTGATGATGTCACTCTGGCCTCAAGTGTTGATTAAATAAATAGATGCAGTTCTCACTATACCCCTGGTGGTGATTTTATCATTGTCAATATTTCACATAAGTGCAAACAGCCTCTAAACAGTCAGGATTTGCTGTCTCATGCTTAGAAGTGCAGCTTTCTGATAATAGAGACCCAGTTTTTCCATTTACCTCCAGCCATCTGCAAGTGACACAGCTTTTTAAAAATATTTTATTTTTAAATAACCTCTACACCCAACATGGGGCTTGAACTCACAACCCCAAGATCAAGAATTGCATGCCCCACCAACTGAGCCAGTCAGGTATCCTGTGACACAGCTTTTAATTTGGAGATAGTATGTCACTTCTTTCAGGTCCAGGAATGGAAATGGGAAAGGTGATCATCAGCTGGCTTCACAATGCACACAAGTTTACATGACCTTTAGGATTTGCTTATTGATTAATGTGGGTCATTCCCATTTTCACCTAGGGAGGAAGGGAGGGACAGGTGTCTAAATGGGATAACAATACTCTACTTATCTCAGAGTTCTGCTGAGTCTCAAATAAGATAATGTGTGTGAACACTTCTTAAATTGTAAAACATTATACCAAAAAAGCATATCGTTAATAATGCTATTGTTTAAGTAAACTTATTTTTATGATCCTATGCTGTCACCTTTCAGAGTGTGAATTAAATATGTACTAACAAATCTTGTTACACACTGGGCAAGCAATTTTCTGATTTTCTTGTCTCCTATAGAATTTAATTTGCATATTTTCATGTTTTGTGACACTTTATTCCAGTGGAAAAATATTCCAATTTTCTATTTTAGGACTTCCTGGTTTTATAGAGTCATTTCATGTGACTGCTAATTTTATGTTTTGGAGGAGAAGTACATATTAGGCAATTTCCCCTTTTATTTAACCTTTCTAACACTATTGAGCAACTATAAGAAATCGTTCTTTGATATTTCTCTGTTTTCATAGTGACACAAGTTCTATGGGGCAAGATTTTCTCTATTTTAAGATGTCTGTATCTTGCTCAATTCACATGGATTGCTGTTGGTTGTCATTGGCCAGACATTGGAAAACTGCAAAAGACATTTTCACAATGGCTTGACATTTCAAAATTTATGCAAATATTAAAAACTAGGAATTTTCCAGGCACTCCTAATGTCAGATCATAATTGCATTTGAAATTTTTAATACATTACCTATTGATATTATATCAGATTTGTCCTGAAATCTATTCAAGTAATTGTGTACTTTTCGTGTTCCGGGTGAGAAAAAAAAAAGCCCAACATGTAGTGACTTGTTTATGCAGTAGGTAAAAGGAGAGCTCTGGAGCTTCTGTATGACTTTCCCTACGTTATGCTACCTACCTTGAAGTGATCTGAACCACTCTTGCTGCAGAGAGCTGACAGCCTCAATTCCCACAGGACTCTGTCCTTGAGTACACATTTAATCACGTTCTGTCTTTGTGGATTGGGTGCTGTGAGGATTTCAGCATCTTGCATTCACAGTCATGTTTACTTTATTGTCATCTATAAAAGGTTTGAAAATTAGTGTAGTGTGTGCAGATCTGACCTGGGTATCTGAAATATGTGTGAAAAAAACAGAAATTACATTATTTGCTTTTCTAAAAAGTTCACAACTTCAGTTTATTTAACCTCTCACCCATCTTTTTCTTATCATTGCTAATAAAATAGCATTCATCACTTTAGATTATTTGACTTGTAAAAATTTTCAGTTGCAATACAACAAATGATCTGAAAAATATCTTTAGACACGCTGATTATAAAATATAATTTTTAATAAAATTGATTATTCTTAATGACTTAATTCAACAGTTTCCTCTAAATCTTTCCCTTTAGTTGCTCTCAGTAGGAATCTCTACGTTCATGAAAGTAGGCACAGAAGAAAAGCTGAATGGAAGTAGAAGCAAAACAAAACTCTCTTATCTCTCATAATGTTCTGTATTTATCAATCTATTTAAACAAGTTTCTTCATACCTTTGGTGAAATCACTGAGCTTTTTTTTAATTTGGGAACTTTGATAAATTTAGTAAAAGTTGATTAGAAATACTTTGTTCTCTGATATAAGCCATCCTTGTTCTAATGGGCACCTGGTCCATTTCTGAGCAGCAGTTACTATCTGAAATATTTCCTTATGCTGAAAAATCTCAATTTTCCTAATGCTATTTATTGAGGAAAAGACTCGTTTTGCCTGAATCAGGTATTGTGAAAGAAACTAGAATTATAGAAATAATTACAATTATAGAGATAAAGAAAATAACTCATTTTTAAAGTTAATCAGAGTGTAGCAAGTCTGGGAACCATGAATAAAAAAGTGAATTACAAAGATGAATACAGTGACAGATATAGTACAATGTAGTAGATATTATGATTTAGGCATCCCTGTAAGGGTATCCACAAAGACTTCAGACCTAGGCAAGGCAACACAGTTGTAAATATGGCACCTGACTCAAAATATGGGTCTCAGGCAAGGACCAAATAACCTTAGAATCCAAACTTATAAATATCTCAGCTCGCAGAAAAGTATAAACTAGCTGTATGATCAAAGGCAAAATTTTAAAAATCAGGTTTATTAGGAAATAATTTACATTGTACAATTTACCCTTTTTAGTGTATAGTTCTATGAGTCTTGATAAATGCATTCAACCATGTAATCACCATCATGAAACAAAACAATTCCATCACCCCCAAAATCTTTTGTACCCTTCTGTAATAAGATCCTGTCCCTACTGCTAGTCCCTTGACAACAACTGATTTCTTCTTAATCCTGGTAGTTTAAAAGCAGTATTCTCAATCTTTGTAAGCTTGGTTTTCTCATTTATCAATGGAAATATTAATTATATTACCTATTATTACCTATTTCTTGAGATTGTTAAAAAAATTAAATACACACACGTACATATTTGGCACAATGCCTGATTTATTATGAGCATGAGAGAAATGTTAGTGAAAATTATGAAAATGAGGAGGAGGAGAATGATGATGGTGAAAACGTTGAGCATTGAATTGTAACCCTAAAATTATAACAGTATAGTAAGTAAAACTATGTTAGACTTTGTAAAACCACAATCTCCTATGTAATGTAGAAGCATTTTCTATAGTATCCTGATAATTGATCATCAAGCCTCAATTAAAATGCTTCCATTAATAGAAACTCAGGATTTCTTGAGGCAGTTTATTGCATTAATGGAGAGTAATAATTACTTAATTTTTTTTTGCCTTTCCATAACTTCTACTCATAGATCACAATGACCTGAGCACACACTATCAACTTCTCTCCATAATGAGTCCTTAAAGAACTAGGACCATTTTCCTTTGAGCTCATTTGTTACTGATCTTTCCTTTATCACAGGAGGAATATTTGGCCCATTGTTGCTGGTAAAAGACATAGTCCTGAATTTTGCACAGTGGCACCATTCTTGGTGTAGCACTAGGAGGAAGCTCTGAAGTCACTGATGTAAATGGTAAAAACTATACCACACACACACACAACTGGCTTCCCTGAATTTGCTGGACACGTTCCATCATGTGGCCCAGATGGGACTTATTCCTTCAGACTGCCAGGAACTATACTCACAAGTTCACAAACTCAATGCCCAAGTACATATTATTTTATTTTATTTTATTTTATATTTTATTTTATTTTATTTTATTTTATTTTATTTTAAAATTTTTAAAGGTTTATTTATTTATTTGAAAGAGAGAGGGAGAGAGAGAGAGTGTGTGTGTGCACAAGTGGGGGGAGGAGCACAGGGTAAGAAGAGTCCCCGCTGTGCATGGAGCCATTTGGAGGTCTTCTTTGGAAAAATGTCTGTTCATGTCTCGTGCCCATTTCTTGATTGGATTATATGTTCTTTGGGTGTTGAGTTTGATAAGTTCTTTATAGATTTTGGATACTAGCCCTTTATCTGGTATGTCATTTGCAAATATTTTCTCCCATTCCGTCAGTTGTCTTTTGGTTTTCTGCACTGTTTATTTCGCTGTGCAAAAGCTTTTTATCTTGATGAAATCCCAATAGTTCATTTTTGCCCTGGCTTCCCTTGCCTTTGGCGATGTTTCCAGGAAGAAGTTGCGGCGCCTGAGGTAGAAGAGGGTGCTACCTGTGTTCTCCTTTAGGATTTTGCTGGACTCCTGTCTCACGTCTAGGTCTTTCAACCATTTGGAGTCTATTTTTGTGTGTGGTGTGAGGAAATGGTCCAGTTTCATTCTTCTGCATGTGGCTGTCCAATTTTCCCAACACCACTTGTTGAAGAGACTGTCTTTTTGCCATTGGACATTCTTTCCTGCTTTGTCAAAGATGAGTTGACCATAGAGTTGAGGGTCCATTTCTGGGCTCTCGATTCTGTTCCATTGATCTATGTGTCTGTTTTTGTGCCAGTACCATACTGACTTGATGATGACAGCTTTGTAATAGAGCTGGAAGTCCGGAATTGTGATGCCGCCAGCTTTGCTTTTCCTTTTCAAGATTCCTCTGGCTATTCGGGGTCTCTTCTGGTTCCATACAAATTTTAGGATTATTTGTTCCATTTCTTTGAAAAAGTGGATGGTATTTTGATGGGGATTGCATTGAATGTGTAGATTGCCCTAGGTAGCATTGACATCTTCACAATGTTTGTTCTTCCAACCCATGAGCATGGAAAGTTTTTCCATTTCTTTGTGTCTTCCTCAATTTCTTTCATGAGTATTTTATAGTTTTCTGAGGACAGATCCTTTGCCTCTTTGGTTAAATTTATTCCTAGGTATCTTATGGTTTTGGGTGCAATTGTAAATGGGATCGACTCCTTGATTTGTCTCTCTTCTGTCTTGTTGTTGGAGTATAGGAATGCCACTGATTTCTGTGCATTGATTGTATATCCTGCTACTTGACTGAATTCCTGTATAAGTTCTAGCAGTTTTGAGGTGGAGTCTTTTGGGTTTTCCACATACAGTATCATATTATCTGCAAAGAGTGAGAGTTTGACTTCCTCCTTGCCGAATTGGATGCCTTTGATTTCTTTTTGTTGTCTGATTGCTGTGGCTAGGACTTCTAATACTATGTTGAATAGCAGTGGTAAGAGTGGACATCCCTGCCGCGTTCCTGACCTTAGGGGAAAAGCTCTCAGCTTTTCTCCATTGAGAATGATATTCGCTGTAGGTTTTTCATAGATGGCTTTTATGATATTGAGGTATGAACCCTCTATCACTATACTCTGAAGAGTTTTGATCAAGAAAGGATGCTGTACTTGGTCAAAGGCTTTTTCGGCATCTATTGAGAGGATCCTATGATTCTTGTTCTTTCTTTTGTTAATATATTGTATCACGTTGATTGATTTGCAGATGTTGAACCAAACTTGGAGCCCAGGGATAAATCCCACTTGGTCATGGTGAATAATCCTTTTAATGTACTGTTGGATCCTATTGGCTACTATTTTGGTGAGAATTTTTCCATCCATGTTCATCAAGGATATTGGCCTGTAATTCTCCTTTTTGATGGGGTCTTTGTCTGGTTTTGGGATCAAGGTAATGCTGGCCTCATATAATGAGTTTGGAAGTTTTCCTTCCATTTCTAGTTCTTGGAACAGTTTCAGAAGAAGAGATATTAATTCTTCTTTAAATGTCTAATAGAATTCCCCTAGAAAGCCATCTGGCCCTGGGCTTTTGTTTTTTGGGAGATTTTTGATGACTGCTTCAATTTCCTTCGTGGTTATACGTCTGTTCAGGTTTTCTATTTCTTCCTGGTTCAATTTTGGTAGTTGATACATCTCTAGGAATGCACCCATTTCTTCCATGTTATCTCATTTGCTGGCATACAGTTGCTCATAATATGTTCTTATAATTGTTTCTATTTCTTTGGTGTTGGTTGTGATCTCTCCTCTTTCATTCATGATTTTGTTGATCTGGGTCATTTCTCTTTTCTTTTAGATAAGTCTGGCCAGGGGTTTATCAATCTTGTTAATTCTTTCAAAGAACCAGCTCCTAGTTTCGTTGATCTGTTCTACTGTTTTTTGGTCTCTATTTCATTGATTTCTCCTCGATCGTTATTATTTCTCTTCTCCTGCTGGGTTTAGGCTTTATTTGTTGTTCTTTCTCCAGCTCCTTTAGGTGTAGGGCTGGTTGTGTATTTGAGACCTTTCTTGTTTCTTGAGAACGACTTGTATTGCTATATACTTTCCTCTCAGGACTGCCTTTGCTGTATCCCAAAGACTTTGAACAGTTGTGTTTTCATTTTCATTGGTTTCCATGAATTTTTTTAATTATTCTTTAATTTCCTGGTTGACCCATTCATTCTTTAGTAGGATGCTCTTTAGCCTCCATGTATGTGAGTTCTTTCTGACATTCCTCTTGTGATTGAGTTCTACTTTCAAAGCATTGCGGTCTGAAAATATGCAGGGAATGATCCCAAACTTTTGGTACCAGCTGAGACCTGATTTGTGACCTAGGATGTGATCAATTCTGGAGAATGTTCCATGGGCACTAGAGAAGAATGTGTATTCCGTTGCTTTGGGATGGAATGTTCTGAATATGTCTGTGAAGTCCATTTGGTCCAGTGTGTCATTTAAAGGCTTTATTTCCTTGGTGATCTTTTGCTTAGATGATCTGTCCATTTCTGTCAGGGGGTGTTAAAGTTCCCCACTAGTATTTTATTGTTGTCAATGTGTTTCTTCACTTTTGTTATTAATGGCCTTTTATAATTGGCTGCTCCCATGTTAGGGGCATAGATATTTACAATTGTTGGATCTTCTTGTTGGATAGACCCTTTAAGTAGGATATAGTGTCCTTCTTCATCTCTTATTACAGTCTTTGTTTTAAAATCTAATGTGTCTGATATAAGGATTGCCACCCCAGCCTCCCTTTGGTGTCCATTAGCATGGTAAATTATTTTCCACCCCCTCACTGTCAATCTGGGGGTGTCTTTGGGTCTAAAATGAGTCTCTTGCAGACAGGATATTGATGGGTCTTGTTTTTTAATCCAATCTGATAGCCTGTGTCTTTTGATTGGGGCATTGAGCCCATTTACATTCAGGGTAACTATTGAAAGGTATGAATTTAGTGCCATTATATTGCCTATAAGGTGACTGTTACTGTATATTGTCTGTGTTACTTTCTGATCTATGCTGCTTTTAGGCTCTCTCTTTGCTTAGAGGACCCCTTTCAATATTTCTTGGAGGGCTGGTTTCATGTTTGCAAATTCCTTTAGTTTTTGTTTGTCCTGGAAGCTTTTTATCTCTCCTTCTATTTTCAATGACAGCCTCGCTGGATATAATATTCTTGGCTGCATATTTTTCTCGTTTCCTGCTCTGAAGATATCATGCTAGTCCTTTCTGGCCTGCCAGGTCTCTGTGGATAGGTCTGTTGCCAATCTAATGTTTCTGCCATTGTAGATAACATATCTCTTCTCCTGAGCTGCTTTCAGGATTTTCTCTTTGTCTCTGAGACTCGTAAGTTTTACTATTAGATGTCGGGGTGTTGACCTGTTTTTATTGATTTTGAGAGGGGTTCTCTGTGCCACCTGGATTTTGATGCCTGTTTCCTTCCTCACATTAACGAAGTTCTCTGCTATAATTTGCTCCAGTATACCTTCTGCCCCTCTCTTTCTTCTTCTTCTGGGATCCCCATTATTCTAATGTTGTTTCATCTTATCGTATCGCTTATCTCTTGAATTCTGCCCTCGTGATCCTGTAGTTGTTTATCTCTCTTTTTCTCAGCCTCTTTATTTGCCATCATTTGGTCTTCTATATCACTGATTTTCTCTTCTGCCTCATTTATCCTAGCAGTTGTTGCCCCCATTTTTGATTGCACCTCATTAATAGCCTTTTTGATTTCGACTTGGTTAGATTTTAGTTCTTTTATTTCTCCAGAGTTTCTCCAATAACTTCCAAGCTTTTTTCAAGCCCAGCTAGTATCTTTAAAGTGATGATTCTGAACTCTAGGT
>NW_027397066.1:161734883-161757144 GCF_003265705.2 Callorhinus ursinus
TTAACGAAGTTCTCTGCTATAATTTGCTCCAGTATACCTTCTGCCCCTCTCTTTCTTCTTCTTCTGGGATCCCCATTATTCTAATGTTGTTTCATCTTATCGTATCGCTTATCTCTTGAATTCTGCCCTCGTGATCCTGTAGTTGTTTATCTCTCTTTTTCTCAGCCTCTTTATTTGCCATCATTTGGTCTTCTATATCACTGATTTTCTCTTCTGCCTCATTTATCCTAGCAGTTGTTGCCCCCATTTTTGATTGCACCTCATTAATAGCCTTTTTGATTTCGACTTGGTTAGATTTTAGTTCTTTTATTTCTCCAGAGTTTCTCCAATAACTTCCAAGCTTTTTTCAAGCCCAGCTAGTATCTTTAAAGTGATGATTCTGAACTCTAGGTCTGACATTGTACTAATGTCCGTATTGAGTACGTCCCTGGCTGATGGTACTACCTCTTGTTCTTTTTGCTGAGGTTTTTTTTTCATCTTGTCATTTTGTCCAGAGGAGAATAGATGAACGAGAGAACAAAATGCTAACAGCTCAACAATGTCACCAGCAAATATACTTTATACAAATCAGAAAAGACCTGAAACCAGGGGAAAAGAAAGGGAAAGAAAGAAAGAAAAACGAAAGAAAAAAAAGAAAAAGATAAAAGCAAAAAGAAAACAATACAAAAAAAACAGAATATGATGAAATATGATCAGGCTAGTGCATAGATCAGTGCCACACACTAGATTTTGGGCGTATTTTGGTCTGTTAGAGAAAAGTTCCTCCTAAAATTTTAAAGGAAGAAAGACTTATAAATGTACAAAATAAGGGTTGATAGAATGAAGGGATGGAAGACGACTGAAAGATGAAAATTATAAAAGATTTTATAAAAGGAAATGATAAGAAGTTGTTTGAAAAAAGAAAGAAGATTTAAAAAAAAAGGGAGAGAATGTGATCAGGCAGGAGACTAGAACAAAACCCATACACTAGTGATTTAAGGTGTATTTTGATCTGTTAGAAAAACTGTATCTCAAAATTTTAAAGAGAGAACAACTTATATATATATGCCAAAAATAAGGGTAACTACTATGAAGGGATAAAATATGATTCTAAAAATGAAAAATAAAAAATGTTTTTTTAAAAAAGGGATTGATAAGATGTTGGTTGAAAAACAGAAAAAGAAAAATTTTAAAAAATAGTAAAAAAAATTAACTTTGAAAAACTAATCAATCATGGTAAAAAAGCTATGAATTCTATGTGCAGTATTCCCCTAGCGCTGGAGTTCTCCCATTCTCCTTGATCAGTAAACTTAGTCTTGCCTTGCTGGCTGTTCTGCTGATCTTCTGGGGGAGAGGCCTGTTGCCGTGGTTCCCAAATGTCTTTGTCGGGGGCGGCATTGCCCCGCCCTTGTCGGTCTGGGCTAAGCAAGCTGCTCTGCTTTGCTCTCAGTAGCTTTTGTTCCCTGCAAGCTCTTGGTACAGCTTTGGAGGACCAGGGTTAAAATGGTGGCCTCCGAATCTCCACCTGGAGGATCTGAGAACTCGGGACCCCGCTCCTCAGTGCGCCCCCAGAGAAAAGCAGTCACTCCCATCTCCCTGGTCTCCGGCCGCACTCCGTGCTCAGCTGGCCTGTGACCGAGCGTTTCTATCTCTGGCACCCGACTCCGTGTGGAGTCTCCAAACCCAGCAGATCCCTGCAGTGCACTCCGGCGCCGCTCCACCCCGGGGATGAAGGGGAGTCTCCCCGGATCTGCCGCTTGTTGGGACCCTGCTAGAGGAGCAGTGGCCCGACTGGCCCACGGATCACAGTTTATGGCAACCCCGAGCTGAGAGCCCGCGCCTCAGCTCCATCTCTGCAGCCGGCTTCCCCGCTCCAATACCTGGGAGCTCTGCCGCACTCGGGCAAACCCGGTCTTTCTGTGACCCTGAGGGTCCTGAGAGCACACTATCCCGCGAGGGTTCCACCCCCAGCTCAGCCACTGGAGCGACGTCTCTCAGCGGAGCCGACTTCTAAAAGTTCCGATTTTGTGCTCCATGGCTCTATCACTCGCCAGAAGTGGCCGACTGAGGCCCCTCCCCCGCCGTGTATCCTCCCGACTATTGCCTCGATTCACTTCTCCGCACGTCCTACCTTCCAGTAAGTGGTCGCTTTTCTGTTCAGACAGTTGTTGCTACTCTCTTCTTCGATCTCCTGTTGAGTTCATAGGTGTTCAGAATGGTTTGACCCCTATTCAGCTGAATTCCTGAGACCAGACGAAACCCAGGTCTCCTGCTCCTCTGCCATCTTGCCTACATCTACTCAAATTACTTATATTATAAACAAAGATAATAAACCCTCAAATCTCATTACTTCTTAAAAAATAAAGTTTATTCCTTTCATCTCTCTCTCCTCTCTTTCTTGATCTATCTTGCTAGAAATGTATATATTTCATTAGTCTTCATAAGACCTACTTTGGATTTTGTTGGCCTTCTCTATTGCTCATATATTTTCTATTTGTAAGTGTTCTGCATTTTATTTCCTTTTTCTACATAGATGCATTATTGCTTTTCTAACATCTTGGGTTACAAAACCAACACACTAATTATTATCTTTTTAACATAGCACTGTCCCTCTATAAATACTCCTTTATTTGCATAGTATAAGTTTAGAAATGTACTGCTTTGTGAGTTTTTTTTATTTTATTATGTTATGTCACCATACAGTTCATTAGTTCGTATGTCACCATACACATCATTAGTTTTTGATGTAGTGTTCCATGATTCATTGTTTGCATATAACACCCAGTGCCCCATACAATACATGCCCTCCTTAATACCCATTACCAGGCTAAACCATCTCCCCACCCCCTCCCCTCTAAAACCCTCAGTTTGTTTTTCAGAGTCCATAGTCTCTCATGGTTCATCTCCCTTCTGATTTACCCCCCTTCATTTTTCCCTTCCTTCTCCTAATGTCCATGACTTTTAAAGTCATGTTATTCCTTATGAGAGATATGTTTGGAAAACATTGAAAGAGGATGCTGAACTTGAAGAGGGAGGTGAGACATGAAATGTTTACTTGTAGAATAAAATTATGAAGTGTAGTCAGCAGAGGGGGAAAAAGTAACCCAGTAGAAAGGGGACAAGAGATCGGAGTAAAAGACATCTTGCTGCATGGGTAAAGTCCAGTGGGAAGTGATCAAGTGATCAAAATGAAAGATACTGGAAAATCCTGCCCCACATTTTCTTCCAGCTCATGTCAAAAGATTATAACCATTAAAAAATGGGCTCCCTTGAATCTGATAAAAGCTCTTTCTAACTTCCATTCATGCCTAATTCTCATTGGCAGTCCACTCTTTCTCATTATGAGTGGTTCTCTTTGTAGGCTTCTTTCCCACCAAACTTCTCTATCTTAGTCACTTCAGGCTGCTGTAACAAGATACCATAGATTGGGTAGCTTAAACAAAAAACATTTATTTCTCACATTTCTGGAGGCAGGGAAGTTCAAGACCAAGGTGCTGGCAGATTTGGTATCTAATGAAGGCCCACTTCCTGGTATATAGATGGCTACCTTCTCATTGTGTGCTTATATAACAGAAAGAGGGTGAGAGATCTCTTTGGAGTTACTTGTATTAAGACATTAATACAATACCCCCATGAGGTAATTAACTCCCAAAGGCTCTACTTTCTAATATTACCATATAGGGGGTTATGATTTCAACATATAAACTGGGTGGGGACACGAATATTGAGTCCATTGCAACTCCTGAAAAATTTAATGTGTAAGTCTTTATTATCTCGGCAAGTACATTTAAAACAGGCTTATTTGGGAAGATAGAGGCAGCTTAAGCACACTGGCAAGAGTAGATATCAGGAAGAAAAGCCACAGAGTTAATACAAAAGAGAAGGAAACAGAAGACCCTTGGGGGGGAAAGATGGCAGAAGTGTAGGGGACCCTATTCCAACTGGTCCCCGAATTGAGCTGGATATCTACCAGCTGAACACCCACAAAATCAGCCTGAGATGTAAGAAGATAGATCTGGGGAGACAGAGCAAGATGGCAGAGGAGTAGGAGACCTGGATTTCGCCTGGTCTCAGGAATTCAGCTGAATAGGGGTCAAACCATTCTGAACACCTACGAACTCAACAGGAGATCCAAGAAGAGAGTAGCAACAACTCTCTGAACAGAGAAGCAACCACTTACTGGAAGGTAGGACGTGCAGAGAAGCGAATCCGAGGCAATAGTCGGGAGGATACACGGCAGGGGAGGGGCCTCCGTCGGCTGCTTCTGGCAAGTGCTAGAGCCAGGGAGCCCAAAATCAGAACTTTTAGAAGTCGTCTCCGCTGAGGGACGTTGCTCCAGTGGCTGAGCTGAGGTGGAACCCTCACGGGACAGTGTGGTCTCACGACGCTCGACGTCACAGAAAGACTGGGGTTGCCTGAGTGTGGCAGAGCTCCCAGGTATTGGAGCGGGGAAGCCGGCTGCAGAGACGGAGCCGAGGCGCGGGGTCTCAGCTCGGGGTTGCCATAAACTGTGATCCGTGGGCCAGTCGGGCCACTGCTCCTCCAGCAGGGACCCAACAAGCAGCACAGCTGCGGAGACGCCCCTTCCTCTCCTGGGAGGAGCGGCGCCGGAGCGCACCGCAGGAATCTGCTGGGTTTGGAGACTCCACACGGGGTCAGGAGCCAGAGATAGAAACACTTGGTCACAGGGTGGGTGAGCACGGAGTGCGGCCATAGACTGGGGAGACGGGAGTGATGGCTTTTCTCTGGGGGCTCACTGAGGAGCGGGACCCCGAGGTCTTGGCTCTTCCAGGCAAAGATTGGGAGGCCACCATTTTCACTCTGGTCCTCCAAACCTGTGCTGGGAGCTTGCAGGGAACAAAAGCTTGTGAGAGCAAACCCAAGCAGATTGCTTAGCCCGGGCGGACAAGGGTGGGGCAATTGCGCCTCGGGCAAAGACATTTGGGAACCATGGCAATGGGCCCCTCCCCCAGAAGATCAGCACGAACAGCCAACAAGGCAAGACCAAGTTTACCGATCAAGGAGAACAGGAGAACTCCAGCGCTAGGGGAATACTGCACATAGAATTCATGGCTTTTTTTACCATGATTCATTAGTTTTTCAAAGTTAATTTTTTAAATGTTTTTTTAATTTTTCTTTTTCCTTTTTTCAACCAACATCTTATCAATCCCTTTTTTAAAAAAACATTTTTTATTTTTAATTTTAGAGTCATATTTTATCCCTTCATAGTAGTTACTCTTATTTTTGACATATGTATATATAAGTTGTCCTCTCTTTAAAATTTTGAGATACAGTTTATTCTAACAGATCAAAATATACCCTAAATCACTAGTGTATGGGTTTTGTTCTAGTCTCCTTCCTGGTCACACTCTCTCCCTTTTATTTTTTTAAATCTTCTTCTTTCTTTTTTCAAACTACTTATCAATTTATTTTATAAAACGTTTTATAATTTTCATCTTTACAGTCATCTTCCATCCCTTCATTCTATCAACTCTTATTTTGTACATTTATAAGTCTTTCTTCCTTTAAAATTTTAGGAGGCACTTTCTTCTAACAGACCAAAATACGCCCAAAATCTAGTGTGTGGCACTGATCTATGCACTAGTCTGATCATATTTGATCATATTCTGTTTTTTTTGTTTTGTTTTGTTTGTTTGGGTTTGTTTTTATCTTTTTCTTTTTCTTTTTTTCTCTCTTTTTTCTTTCTTTCCCTTTCTTTTCCCCTGGTTTCAGGTCCTTTCTGATTTGTATAGAGTATATTTGCTGGGGACGTGGTTAACCAGTAAGTATTTTGTTCCTCATTCATCTATTCTCCTCTGGACAAAATGACAAGATGAAAAAAATCACCTCAGCAAAAAGAACAAGAGGAAGTACCGTCTGAAAGGGACCTACTCAATACGGACATTAGTAAGATGTCAGACCTAGAGTTCAGAATCATGACTTTAAAGATACTAGCTGGGCTTGAAAAAAGCGTGGAAGTTATTAGAGAAACCATTTCTGGAGAAATAAAAGAACTAAAATCTAACCAAGTCGAAATCAAAAAGGTTATTAATGACGTGCAATGAAAAATGGGGGCAACAACTGCTAGGATAAATGAAGCAGAAGAGAGAATCAGTGATATAGAAGACCAAATGATGGAAAATAAAAAGGCTGAGAAAAAGAGAGATAAACAACTACAGGATCACAAGGGCAGAATTCGAGAGATAAGCGATATGATAAGACGAAACAACATTAGAATAATGGGGATCCCAGAAGAAGAAGAAAGAGAGAGGGGGGCAGAAGGTATACTGGAGCAAATTATAGCAGAGAACTTCGTTAATGTGAGGAAGGAAACAGGCATCAAAATCCAGGTGGCACAGAGAACCCCTCTCAAAATCAATAAAAACAGGTCAACACCCCGACATCTAATAGTAAAACTTACGAGTCTCAGAGACAAAGAGAAAATCCTGAAAGCAGCTCGGGAGAAGAGATATGTTATCTACAATGGCAGAAACATTAGATAGGCAACAGACCTATCCACAGAGACCTGGCAGGCCAGAAAGGACTGGCATGATATCTTCAGAGCAGGAAACGAGAAAAATATGCAGCCAAGAATATTATATCCAGCGAGGCTGTCATTGAAAATAGAAGGAGAGATAAAAAGCTTCCAGGACAAACAAAAACTAAAGGAATTTGCAATCACGAAACCAGCCCTCCAAGAAATATTGAAAGGGGTCCTCTAAGCAAAGAGAGAGCCTAAAAGCAGCATAGATCAGAAAGTAACACAGACAATATATAGTAACAGTCACCTTACAGGCAATATAATGGCACTAAATTCATATCTTTCAATAGTTACCCTGAATGTAAATGGGCTCAATGCCCCAATCAAAAGACACAGGCTATCAGATTGGATTAAAAAACAAGACCCATCGATATGCTATCTGCAAGAGACTCATTTTTGACCCAAAGACACCCCCAGATTGAAAGTGAGGGGGTGGAAAACAATTTACCATGCTAATGGACACCAAAAGAAAGCTGGGGAGGCAATACTAATATCAGACAAATTAGATTTTAACAAATCTTTGTTTAAAAAAACAAAGACTGTAGTAAGAGATGCAGAAGGACACTATATCCTACTTAAAGGTCAATCCAACAAGAAAATCTAACAATT
Source organism: Callorhinus ursinus (assembly GCF_003265705.2). Lineage (NCBI taxonomy): Eukaryota > Metazoa > Chordata > Mammalia > Carnivora > Otariidae > Callorhinus > Callorhinus ursinus. Next base: position 161,742,013 of record NW_027397066.1, read on the forward strand.
GTAAAAATCTTTGCCCCTAACATGGGAGCAGCCAATTATATAAGGCCATTAATAACAAAAGTGAAGAAACACATTGACAACAATACAATAATAGTGGGGGACTTTAACACCCCCCTGACAGAAATGGACAGATCATCTAAGCAAAAGATCACCAAGGAAATAAAGCTTTTAAATGACACACTGGACCAAATGGACTTCACAGACATATTCAGAACATTCCATCCCAAAGCAACGGAATACACATTCTTCTCTAATGCCCATGGAACATTCTCCAGAATTGATCACATCCTAGGTCACAAACCAGGTCTCAACCGGTACCAAAAGATTAGGATTATTCCCTGCATATTTTCAGACCACAATGCTTTGAAACTAGAACTCAGTCACAAGAGGAAAGTCAGAAAGAACTCAAATACATGGAAGCTAAAGAGCATCCTACTAAAGAATGAATGGGTCAACCAGGAAATTAAAGAAGAATTAAAAACATTCATAGAAACCAATGAAAATGAAAACACAACTGTTCAAAATCTTTGGGATGCATCAAAGGCAGTCCTAAGAGGAAAGTATATTGCAATACAAGCCTTTTTCATGAAACAAGAAAGGTCTCAAATATACAACCTAATCCTACACCTAAAGGAGCTAGAGAAAAAACAGCAAATAAAGCCTAAACCCAGCAGGAGAAGAGAAATAATAAAGATCAGAGCAGAAATCAATGAAATAGAAACCAAAAGAATAGTAGAACAGATCAATGAAACTAGGAGCTGGTTCTTTGAAAGAATTAAGAAGATTGATAAACCCCTGGCCAGACTTATCCAAAAAAAAAGAGAAATGACCTGAATCAACAAAATCATGAATGAAAGAGGAGAGATCACAACCAACACCAAAGACATACAAACAATTATAAGAACATATTATCAACAACTCTATGCCAGCCAATTAGATAACCTGGAAGAAATGGGTGCATTCCTCCAGATGTATCAACTACCAAAATTGAACCAGGAAGAAATAGAAAACCTGTACAGACGTATAAACTCTAAGGAAATTCAAGCAGTCATCAAAAATCTCCCAAAAAACAAATGCCCAGGGCCAGATGACTTTCCAGGGGAATTCTACCAAACATTTAAAGAAGAATTAGTACCTATTCTCGTGAAACTATTCCAAAAAATAGAAATGGAAGGAATACTTCCAAACTCGTTTTATGAGGCCAATATTACCTTGATCCCAAAACCAGAAAAAGACCCCATCCAAAAGGGGAATTACAGACCAATATCCTTGATGAACATGGATGCAAAAATTCTCACCAAAATACTAGCCAATAGGATCCAACAGTACATTAAAAGGATTATTCACCATGACCAAGTGGGATTTATCCCTGGGCTGCAAGGCTGGTTCAACACCCACAAATCAATCAGCGTGATACAATACATTAACTAAAGAAAGCACAAGAATCATATGATCCTCTCAGTAGATGCAGAAAAAGCATTTGACAAAGTAGAGCATCCTTTCTTGATCAAAACTCTTCAGAGTATAGGGATAGAGGGTACATACCTCAATATCATAAAAGCCATCTATGAAAAACCTACAGCGAATATCATTCTCAATGGGGAAAAGCTGAGAGCTTTTCCCCTAAGGTCAGGAAAGCGGCAGGGATGACCACTCTCACCACTGCTATTCAACATAGTATTAGAAGTCCTAGCCACAGCAATCAGACAACAAAAAGAAATCAAAGGCATCCAAATCGGCAAAAGGGAAGTCAAACTCTCACTCTTTGCAGATGATATGATACTGTATGTGGAAAACCCAAAAGACTCCACCTCAGAACTGCTAGAACTCATACAGGAATTCAGTCAAGTAGCAGGATATAAAATCAATGCACAGAAATCAGTGGCATTCCTATAAACCAACAACAAGACAGAAGAGAGACAAATCAAGGAGTCTATCCCATTTACAACTGCACCCAAAACCATAAGATACCTAGGAATAAATTTGACCAAAGAGGCAAAGGATCTGCACTCAGAAAACTATGAAATCCTCATGAAGGAAATTGAAGAGGACACAAAGAAATGGAAAAACGTTCCATGCTCATGGGTTGGAAGAACAAACATTGTGAAGATGTCAATGCTACCTAGGGCAATCTACACATTCAATGCAATCCCCATCAAAATACCATCCACTTTTTTCAAAGAAATGGAACAAATAATCCTAAAATTTGTATGGAACCAGAAGAGACCCCGAATAGCCAGAGGAATCTTGAGAAAGAAAAGCAAAGCTGGCGGCATCACAATTCCGGACTTCCAGCTCTATTACAAAGCTGTCATCATCAAGACAGTATGGTACTGGCACAAAAACAGACACATAGATCAATGGAACAGAATCGAGAGCCCAGAAATGGACCCTCAACTCTATGGTCAACTCATCTTTGACAAAGCAGGAAAGAATGTCCAATGGAAAAAAGACTGTCTCTTCAACTAGTGGTGTTGGGAAAATTGGACAGCCACATGCAGAAGAATGAAACTGGACCATTTCCTCACACCACACACAAAAATAGACTCCAAATGGTTGGAAGACCTCAATGTGAGACAGGAGTACTTCAAAATCCTAAAGGAGAACACAGGTAGCACCCTCTTCGACTTCAGGCGCTGCAACTTCTTCCTAGAAACATCGCCAAAGGCAAGGGAAGCCAGGGCAAAAATGAACTATTGGGATTTCATCAAGATAAAAAGCTTTTGCACAGCAAAAGAAACAGTCCACAAAGCCAAAAGACAACCGACAGAATGGGAGAAAATATTTGCAAATGACATACCAGATAAAGGGCTAGTATCCAAAATCTATAAAGAACTTATCAAACTCAACACCCAAAGAACAAATAATCCAATCAAGAAATGGGCAGAAGACATGAACAGACATTTTTCCAAAGAAGACATCCAAATGTCCCAGAGACATATGAAAAAGTGCTCAACATCGCTCGGCATCAGGGAAATCCAAATCAAAACCTCAATGAGATACCACCTCACACCAGTCAAAATGACTAAAATTAAAATGTCAGGAAATGACAGATGTTGGCGGGGATGCGGAGAAAGGGGAACCCTCCTACACTGTTGGTGGGAATGCAAGCTGGTGCAGCCACTCTGGAAAACAGTATGGATGTTCCTCAAACAGTTGAAAATAGACCTACCCTACGATCCAGCAATTGCACCACTGGGTATTTACCACAAAGATACAAATGTAGGGATCCGAAAGGGTACGTGCACCCCAATGTTTATGGCAGCAATGTCCACAATAGCCAAACTTTGGAAAGAGCCAAGAGGTCCATCGACAGATAAATGGATAAAGAAGATTTGAATATTATGGAGCCATCAAAAGGAATGAGATCTTGCCATTTGCAATGACGTGGATGGAACTGGAGGGTGTTTTGCTGAGTGAAATAAGTCAATCAGAGAAAGACATGTATCATATGACCTCACTGATATGAGGAATTCTTAATCTCAGGAAACAAACTGAGGGTTGCTGGAGTGGTGGGGGTGGGAGGGATGGGGTGGCTGGGTGATAGACATTGGGGAGGGTATGTGCTATGGTGAGTGCTGTGAATTCTGCAAGACTGTTGAATCACAGATCTGTACTTCTGAAACAAATAATGCAATATATGTTAAGAAAAAAAAAGAAGATAGTAGGAGGGGAAGAATGAAGGGGAGTAAGTCGGAGGGGGGACAAACCATGACAGACGTTGGACTCTGAAAAACAAACTGAGGGTTCTAGAGGGGAGGGGGTTGGGGGGATGGGTTAGCCTGGTGATGCGTATTAAAGAGGGCACTTTCTGCGTGGAAAAAAAAAAGAAGAAAGTGCCTCCCGAAATTTTAAATAAAGAAAAACATATATGTACAAAAATAAGGGTTGAAAATGAAGGGATGGAATATGACTGTAAAGATGAAAATTATAAAAAATTGCATAAAAGGAATTGATAAGATAAGAAATTTGTTGAAAAAAGAAAGAAGAGGATAAAAAAAGAAAGAAAAAAAAGGGGAGAGAATGTGATCAGGCAGGAGACTAGAACAAAGCCATACACTAGAGATTTAGGGTATATTTTGATCTGTTAGAAGAAATTGTAAATCAAAATTTTAAAGAGAGAACAACTTATATATATATATGCCAAAAATAAGGGTAACTACTATGAAGTGATAGAATATGACTTTAAGAATGAAAAATAAAAATGTTTCTTAAAGAAGGCATAGATAGGATATGGTTGAAAAAGGGAAAAAGAGAAATTCAAAAAAAAAGGACAGTTAAAAAAATTAACTTTGAAAGACTAAAGAATCATGGTAAAAAAGCCATGGATTCTTCGTGCAGTATTCCCCTATCTCTGGAGTTCTGCTGTTCTCATTGATCGGTAAACTTGGTCTTGGCTTGCTGGCTGTTCGTGCTGACCTTCTGGGGGAGGGGCCTGTTGCCGTGGTTCCCAAATGTCTTCGTTTGAAGCAGAATTGCCACGCCCTTGCCTTGTCCGGGCTAAGTAATCTGCTCGGATTTGCTCTTGGGTGCTTTTGTTCCCTGCAAGCTTTCGGTACAGCTTTGGAGGATGAGAGTGAAAATGGCGGCCTCCCAATCTCCATCCCAGAGGAGCCAAGATCTTGGGGCCCCACTCCTCAGCGGGCCCCCAGAGAAAAGCAGTCAATCACTCCCGTCTCCCCGGTCTCTGGCCACACTCTGTGCTCACCTGGCCTGTGACCAAGCGTTTCTACCTCTGGCACCCAACTGCGTGTGGAGTCTCCAAACCCAGCAGATCCCTGTGGTGCACTCCTGCGCCACTCCTCTGGGGGAAGTTGGTGAGTCTCCCCGGATCTGCTGCTTGTTGGGTCCCTGCTGGAGGATCAGTGTCCCGACTGTGCCACGGATCACGGTTTATGGCAACCCCGAGCTGAGAGCCCACTCCTCGGCTCTGTCTCTGCAGCCGGCTTCCCTGCTCTGATACCTGGGAGCTGTGCTGCACTCAGGCAACCCCAGTCTTTCTGTGACCCCGAGGGTCCTGAGACCACACTGTCCTGTGAGGATTCCACCCCCCGCTTAGCCACTGGAGCAACGCCCTCAGCGGAGTAGACTTCTAAAATTTTGTGCTCCGGTGCTTTATCACTTGCCAGAAGTGGCTGATGGAGCCCCCCCCCCCGCTGTCTAACCTCCTGAATATCACCTTGGATTCATTTCTCCGCATGTCCTACCTTCCAGAAAGTAGTCGCTTTTCTGTTCAGAGAGTTGTTGCTATTCTTTTCTTCGATCTCCTGTTGAGTTTGTAGGTGTTCAGAATGGTTTGATCCCTATCCAGCTGAATTCCTGAGACCAGATGAAATCCAGGTCTCCTACTCCTCTGCCATCTTGTTCAGCCCCCTCCACATGCCCTCTTTAATGCCCAGTACCAAGTTACTCCATCTGCCACCCATCTCTCTATCTGCAACCATCTGTTTGTTTCTCGGAGTCAAGAGTCTTTCATAGTTTGTCTCCCTCTCTGATTTCTTCCCATTCAGTTTTCCCTCCTTTCCCCTTTTGTCGTCTGCATTTATTCCTTATGTTCCACATATGAATGAAACATATGATAATTGTCTTTCTCTGTTTGACATATTTCACTTAGCATAATCCCCTCCAGTTCCAACCAAGTCAATGTAAATGGTAGGGATTCATCCTCTCTGATGGCTGAGTAATATTCCATTGTATATGGAATATATACGTCTTCTTTATCCATTTGTCTGTTGAAGGGCATCTTGGCTCTTTCCAGTTTGGCTATTGTGGACATTGTTTTCCAAAGTCACTGTACCAACTTGCATTCCCACCAACAGTGTAAGAGGGTGCCCCTTTCTCCACAATCTCTCCAAAATTTATTGTTTCTTGCTCTGTCAATTTTTGCCATTCTAACTGGTGTAAGGTGGTATCTCAATGTGGTTTTGATTTGGATTTTCCTGATGGCTAATGATGATGAACATTTTTTCATATGTCTGTTAGCCATTTGTATGTCTTCTTTGGAGAAGTGTCTGTTCGTGTCTTCTGCCCATTTTTTGACTTGATTATTTGTTTTTTGGGTGTTGAGTTTGAGAAGTTCTTTATAGATCTTGGATATCTGCCCTTTGACTGTAGTGTCATTTCCAAAAATCTTCTCCTTTTCCTTGGGTTGGCTCTTTTTTTGTTGGCTGTTTCCTTTGCTGTGCAGAAGCTTTTTACCTTGATTAAATCCCAAAAGTTCATTTTTGCTTTTGTTTCCCTTTCCTTTCGAGATGTGTCTTGATAGAAGTTGCTGTGGCTGATGTTGAAGAGGTTACTGCCTATGTTCTCCTCTAGGATTTTGATGGATTCTTGTCTCACATTGAAGTCTTTCATCCGTTTGAGTTTAACTTGGCATATGGTATAAGAGAATCCTCGAGTATCATTCTTCTGCTTGTGGCTGTCCAATTTTCCCAGCACCATTTATTGAAGAGACTGTCTTTTATCCATTGCATATTTTTTCCTGCTTTGACGAAGATTATTTGACCATAGAGTTGAGGGTCCATATCTGGGCTCTCTATTCTGTTCCATTGGTCTATGTGTCTGTTTTTGTGCCAGTACCATGCTGTCTTGGTGATCACTGCTTTCTCATATAGCTTGAAATCAGGCAACCTGATGCCCCCAGCATTTTTTCCCCAACATTGCCTTGGTGATTCAGGGTCTTTTCTGATTCCATATAAATTTTAGGATTGTTTGTTCTAGAACTTTGAAAAATGCCATTGGTATTTTGATCAGGATGGCCTTGAAGGTATAGATTGCTCTGGCCAGCATAGACATTTTAACAATGTTTATTCTTCCGATCCATGAGCATGGAATATTTTTCCATCTTTTTGTGTCTTCTATTTCTTCATAAGTGTTCCGTAGTTCCTAGACTATAGATCCTTTACCTCTGCAGTTAGGTTTATTCCAAGGTACCTTATGATTTTTGATGCTCTTGTAAATGGAATTGATTCTGTAATTTCTCTTTCTGCAGTAACATTGTTAGTGTATAAGAAAGCAACTGATTTCTCTGCATTGATTTTTTATCCTGTCATTACTGAATTGCTGTACGACTTCTAGTAATTTGGGGGTTGAGTCTTTTGGGTTTTCCACATAAAGTATCATGTCATTTGTGAAGAGAGAGAGTTTGACTTCTTCTTTGCCAATTTGAACACCTTTTATTTATTTTTGTGGTCTGATTGTTTTTGCTAGGACTTCTAGTACAATGATGAACAATAGTGGCTAGAGTAGGCATCCTTGTCAGGTTCCTGATCTTAAGGGAAAGGCTGTCGCTTTTACCATTTGAGAGTGATATTCACTGTAGGTTTTTCATAGATGGCTTTTATGAAATTGAGGAATGTTCCCTCTATCCCTATACTCTGAAGAGTTGCAATCACGAAAGGATGCTGTATTTTAACAAATGCTGTTTCTGCATCAATTGAGAGGACCATATTGTTCTTCTCTCTCCTCTTATTAATGTATTCTATCACATTGATTGATTTGCTAATGTTGAATCACCCTTGCATTCCAGGGATAAATCCCACTTCGTCATGGTGGATGATCCGTTTAGTGTACTTTTAGATCCTATTAGGTAGGATTTTTTGAGAATTTTGGAATCCATATTCATCAGGAATATCAGTCTGAAATTCTTCTTTTTGATGCGGTCTTTGCCTGGTTTGGGGATTAAGGTAATGCTGGCCTCATAGAATGAGTCTGGAAGCTTTCCTTCTGTTTCTATTTTCTGAAACAGCTTCAGGAGAATAGGTATTATTTCTTCTTTGAACGTTTGGCAGAATTACCCCAGGGAATCCAGCAGGCCTTAGACTCTTGTTTTTTGGTAGGTTTTTGGGATCACTGCTTCGATATCATTACTGGTTATTGACCTATTCAGGTTGTCAATTTCCTCCTGTTTCAGTCTTGGCAGTTTATAGGTTTCCAGGAAGGCATCCATTTCATCCAGATTGCTCAGTTTATTGGCATGTAGTTGTTGATAATAATTTCTAATAATTGTTGCTATTTCCTTGGTGTTAGTCGTGATCTCTCCTTTTCATTCATAATTTTATTAATTTGGGTCATTTCTCTTTTCTTTTGGATAAGTCTGGCCAGTGGTTTCTCGATCTTATGAATTTTTTCAAAGAACCAGCTTCTAGTTTTGTTGATCTGATCTAGTGTTTTTGGTTTTTAGTTCCTTGATCTCTGCTCTAATCTTAATCATTTCTCTTCTAATGCGTGGCCTAGCTATCCTTTTTAGTTTTTTCTCCAGTTCTTTAAGGTGTAGAGTTAGTTGGTGAACTTGGGATTTTTCTATTTTTTTGAGTGAGGCTTGGATGGCTATGTATTTCCCCCTTAGGACCACTTTTGCAGTATCCCATAGGTTTTGGACTGGTGTATTTTCGTTCTCATTGGTTTCCATGAATTGTTTAAGTTCTTTTTTGATTTCCTGGTTGACCCAAATATTCTTAAGCAGAGTGGTCTTTAGCTTCCAAGTGTTTGAATTTCTTCCAAATTTTTTCTTGTGATTGAGTTCCAGTTTTAAAGCATTATGGTCTGAGAATATGAAGGGAATTATCTCAATCTTTCGGTATCAGTTGAGACCTGATTTGTGACTCAGTATGTGGTTTATTCTGGAGAAAGTTCCAAGTGCGCTCGAGAAGAATGAGTATTCTGTTGTTTTAAGGTGGAATGTTCTGTCTATATCTATGAGGTCCATCTGGTCCAGTGTGTCATTCAAAGCTCTTGTTTCTTTGTTGATTTTCTGCTTAGATGATCAGTCTATTGCTGAGAGTGGAGTATTGAGGTCTCCTACAATTAACGTCTTGTTATCAATATGACTCTATATTGGTTAACAGATTGCTTATGTTGTGGCCATAGATATTTACAATTGTTAGATCTTCTTGTTGGATAGATCCTTTAAGAATGATATAGTGTCCTTCTGTGTCTCTAACTACAGTCTTTAGTTTAAAATCTAATTTGTTTGATAAAAGAATTGCTACCCCAGCTTTCTTTTGAGGTCCATTGACATGGAAGATGGATCTCCATCCCTTCACTTTCAGTCTGGATGTATCTTTAGGTTCAAAATGAATTTCTTGTAGACAGCATATGGATGGGTCCTGTCTTTTTATCCAATCTGCAACCCTGTGTCATTTTATGGGAATACTTAGGCCATTGATGTTGAGAGTGATTATTGAAAGATATGATTTTTATTGTCATCATTTTTCCTGTGATGTCCTTGTTTCTATAGATTGTCTCTGTAAGTTTCTGTTCTATATCACTCTTGGGGTCTGTCTCCCTTTATAGAACACCCTTAATATTTCTTGCAGGTCCGGCTTGGTGGCCACATATTCTTTTAGTTTCTGCCGGTCCTGGAAGCTCTGCATCTCTCCATCCATTCTAAACGACAGCCTTGCTGGATAAAGTATTCTTGGCTTCATGTTTTTCTCGTTTAGTACCCTGAATATGTCTTGCCAGCCCTTTCTGGCTTGTCAGGTCTCTGAAAATAGGTCTGATGTTATTCTGATGTTCCTCCCTCTGTATGTAAAGAATCTCTTCCCCCTAACTGCCCTTAGGATGATTTCTTTGGTTCTAAGGTTCGTGAGTTTTACTATTACATGCCGGGGCATTGGCCTGTTTTCCTTGATCTTGGGAGGGGTCCTCTGTGCCTCTAGGACATGAATCTTTGTTTCATTCCCCAGATTAGGGAAGTTCCCAGCTATGATTTGTTCAAATATATCTTCTAGTCCTCTCTCCACCCTCTCAGGGATCCAATAATTCGGACATTGGAATGTTTCATGGCATCACTTATTTCTCTAATTCTGTTTTCATGGATTTTAAGCTGTTTGTTCCAGACTTCCCCCTTTTCCTTCTTTTCTATCAGTTTGTCTTCTAGATCACTAATTCGTTCTTCTGCCTCGTTTACCCTAGCTGTTAGAGAATCTATTTTACACTGCATCTCATTTATAGCATTTTTAATTTTGGCCTGATTAGCTCTCATTTCTGCCCTTAAAGAATCTATGTTGCCATTAATGTTTTTCTCCACCTTAGCTATTGTCTTCATAACTGTTAACCTGAAGTCTATTTCTGATGTGTTGCTTATATCGATATCCATTAGGTCTGCAGGAGAGGCCATTGTCTCTGGGTCTTTTCTTTGTTGGGAGCTCCTCCTCCTGGTCATTCTGTTGAGTTGTGGTTGAGAGGATGTACAGTTGAAAATATCAACCACAATCCAGGTAAGGTCCACCCTGAGAAAGTTCAAAAACAAACAAATAAAACCCACAACCCCTCCCAAAATCAATAAAAAAAGGGGGTGCAAGGAAGGTGGCTATAATCCCTCTATGTGGGTGAGGTAGTGTTTCAGCTTATCCTAGGTATATTTTGTTCTCTTTGTTAGAGAACAGTATTTCCCAGAGATACGGGAAATTAAAACTGGTATATATATAAAGGTAGTACTGAATAGGGAAGAAAGACTACATCGAAGCTTATAGCTATAGCTATATATATATATACATACATATATATATATATATGTATATATATATATATATATATGTATATATATAAAGAAAAAAGTGTATGTGTGAAAAAGTTCAAGTTGAAAAGTTACTATGGAATATGTTGTATTAAACATCTGGTTGAAATGATTAGTAGGTTAAAAAAACAGAAAAAGCATGAGAGAGAATTAAAAAAGAGAGAGAGAAACTTGTATCTAAGAAATACATAGACCGTGAGGCAACACCAGGAGCTTAATATACTAATTTTCCCCTGGTGTTGGGATTTTACAGTGGGGACCCTGGGGTTGTTGTCCTCTTGTTCTTCCAGGTTGTCGAGTTACTTAAGGGATCCATTCCTCCATCTCTCACACACGCACACTGGAATATGCTTCCACCCTCAGGAACGGCAATATTAGCTGAAGCATGGTTTCTCAACAGTGTTACTTTTTAGTTAAGTGACTGGTACGTAGGCCTGAACGCACACATGCAGCAGGAGTGCTAGCTTCATGATACAGTAGGTGAGTAGAGAGCTGCCTTCTCAATGGGCCTATTTCTCCCTCAGAGTTATGTATGGGTTCCATTCCCCAGGTTCTCAAACACACACCCTGCACAAGTCTTGCACCCTAAGGAACAATGATGTTAGCTGAAGCACGGTTCCTCTACACTGCTGATTCTTCAAGTTAGTAGGCTGGCACTTAGGTTTCCATGCACAGACAGAGCAGCACTGTTAACTACATTAAACAAGAGGTGAGTCGAGAGGTGCCTTCTCTATGGGCCTGTTTTCCCCTCAGACTTATGTATGGCATCCCTTTCCTGGACCCTCACACAGGCATACCTCAGAAGGCTCCACCTTCAGGAACACCCATGTTAGCTGAAGCACTGTTACTCTACAGTGTTTCTTTGAGTTACTTGCCTGGCACTTAGGACTCCATGCACATTTTGAGCAGCAGTGCTAGCATCATAAAACAAGAGAAGGGAGAGAGGTGCCTTTTGTACAAGCCCGTTTCTCCCTAGGAGTGAGGAATGGACCCATTCCCTGGGATCTTACACACGCACACTGCAAAATACTATCACCTTCAGGACCGGCGATGTTAGTGGAAGCACAGTTGTGTACAGTGTGTTCATTTGAGTTATGTGGCTCCCACTTATTCCTCCAGGCACACGTGGAGCAGCAGGGCTAGCTTCATGAAACAAGAGTTGAGTCGAGAGGTGCCTTCTGCACGATCCTCTTTCTTCCTCTCGGGCACGCACACTGTAAAATGTTTCCACCTTCAAGAATGGCAATGTTAGCTAAAGCGCGGGTTCTTTACAGTGTGTTTCTTCCAGGTAGGTTTCGAGCACTTAAGGTTCAATGTACACATGGAGCAGCAGTGCTAGCTTCATGAAACAAAAGGTGAGGCAAGAGGTGCCTTCTGCAAGATCTTGTTTCTCCCTCAATTTCACATAGGGAACCTGTTCCCCAGGCTCTCACACATGGTACACTATAAAATGTTTCCCCACAAAAACCCGAGGGAGAAAAAGGATGCTGCCAAAGACCCTTCTCGACTCAGCTCTTGTTTATGAGGCTAGTACCGTTGCCCTGTGTGCGCGTGCAGGTCGATAGCCAACCACCTAACTCAAAGGAACCACACTGTAGAGAATCCGAGCTTCAGTTAAAATAGACATTCCCGAGGGTGGAAGCATTTTGCTGTGTGCATGCGTGATAGCACTGCAAGTGAGGCCAAAACCATTTTCTGAGTGAGACTCGGGCCTTGGCAGAAGGCAGAACACGAATCCCCACTTGTTTCATGAAGCTAACACTACGGCCCCACTTTTGCATGCAAGTCTAATCGCTGGTGTACTAACTCGAAGAAACAACAGTTTAGAGAAACCGTGCTTTAGCTGCCATCCACCACTCTGAGGGAGGAAGCAGTTTACGGGGTACCGTGGGTGAGAGCCCGGGGAACGGGTTCTAAACATAAAGGCGAGGGAGAAACAGGCTGGTGCAGAAGGCAACTGTCGACTCAGCTCTTGCTACCTGAAGCTAACACTACTGCTCCATGTGTGCTTAGAATGCTCAGAACTCAACACTGACTTGGAAGAAAAAACCTGTAAAAGTCCCAGCTTCAGCTCACTTTGCCTCTTCAGATGGTGGCAGCATTTTCAAGTGTGTTTGTGTGCCAACCTGGGGAATGGGTCCAAGTGTAATTCTGAGGGAGAAAGAAGCATGGGCAGAAGGCACCTCTCATCTCAAGTCTTCTTTTGGGAAGCTAGGTCTGTTGCCCTGTGTGTGCGAGTAGACCTAAGAGCCATCAACCTAACTCAAAGGAACAAAACTGTAGAGAACCTGTGACTCAGCAAACATCGCCCTTCCTCAGCGCGAACTTCATCTGTTGTGGGGTTTTGTGAAAACATGAGAAATGGGACCTCCATGTAACTCTGAGCCAGAAACAGATCTCTAAGGAGGCTGCTCTCCAACAACCTGCTGTTTTAGGATATTAGCACTGCTGTACCCTCTGTGTCTGGATGCCTAGGTGCAGGCTACTAAGTCAAAGAATGAAAACTGTAGAGTTACCGAACTTTAGCTAACATTACCATTCTTGAAGCTGGAGGTATTTTACAGTGTTTGTGTATGAGAGACCAGGGAACAGGTCCCATACGTGAAATCAACTGAGAAACAGCATTGTGCCAAAGGCAACTCTCACTCATCTCTTGTTTCATGAAACTAGTACCATGGACCCGTGTGTGCATGCAGGCGTAAAACTAGCCACCTCACTCGAAAAGACTACACTGTAGAGAACCCGTGCTTCAACTTAAATAGCCTTTCCTGAGAGTGGAAGCATTTTGCAGTGAGCGTGCGTGAGAGCACGGCAAGTGAGTCCAAAACCATAGTCCGAGTGAGACTCAGGCTGGGGCAGAAGGCAGAAAACGACTCTCCCCACTTATTTCATGAAGCCAGCACTGCGGTCCCACTTTGCATGGAAGTCTAATTGCTAGCATACTAACTCTAGGAAACAGCACTTAGAGGGACCATGTTTTAGATAGCATCACTGTTCTGGAGGGTAGAAACACTTTCAGTGTGTGTGCGTGAGAGCCTGGGAAATGATCCCATAATTCACTGGGCAACAGAAACGGCTTCGTGCAGAGGTACCTCTCAAAACAGTTCTTGTTTCATAAGGCTAGCACTCATCCTGCATGTGTGCGTGGAGGCCTAAGTTCCAGGCACCTCCCTCAAAGGAACAACACTGTAGAGAAACCATGCTTTAGCTACCGCCAAGCTCTCAGTGGGAGGAAGGAGGATACTGTGTACTGTGGGTGAGAGCCCGGGGAACGGCTTCCTACATAAACTCGAGGGAGAAAAAGGCCGGTGCCAAAGAAAGCTCTTGACTCAGGTCTTGTTTATGAGGCTAGTACCATTGACCCGTATGTGCGTGTAGGCCAAAAGCCAACAGCCCAACTCAAAAAAACAACACTGTAGAGAATCCGTGCTTCAGCTAAAAGAGCTGGTCAAAACGGTGGAAGCACTTTGCTGGGTGCATGAGTGAGGCCAAAACCATTTTCTGAGTGGGACTCAGGCCACAGCAGAAGGTATAACACGACTCGCCACTTGTTTCATGAAGGTAGCACTGCGGACCCACATTTACATGCAAGTCTCATTGCTAGCATACTAACTCGAAGCAACAACAGTGTAGACAAATACTGCAGTAGCTACAGTCCCTGGGAAATGGGTTACATATGTAAAGGTAAAGGAGTAAAAGGCGGGTGCAGAAGGAACCCCACGACTTAGGTTTTGCTGCCTGAAGCTAACACTATTACTCCATGTATGCTTGCAAAGCTTGTGCTCGACACTGACTTGGAAGAAAAAGCCTATAAAGAATCCCAGCTTCAACTAACTTTGCCTGAAATCAAGATGGAAAAATTTTCAACTATGCTTCTGTGCCAACCTGGGAGATGGGTCCAAACAGAATTCCAGGGGAGATATAAGCATGGGCCCAAGGCACTCTCCAGTCAGCTGTTCTTTTGTGAAGCTAGGTCCTCTATGCCATAATTTGTGTAGTCCTATGAACCATTCACCTAGGGGAAAGCAGCAAAAATTGAACTGATCCAGTGCCTAGGCAAAGAGGGCCCATCCAAAGGGGGAACTTCATCTGGTGTGTGTTTTTGCGAAAGCATGAGAAATGGGGCCGAAACCAAACGCTGACTGGGAAACAGGCCTGTAAGGAGGGCTGCTCTTGGCTCACCTCTTGTCTTCGGAGGTTAACACTGCGGTACCACCGTGTGCCTGGGTGCCTCGGTACCGTACCAGGCCATTAACACAAAGGAGCGGTGCTGTAGAGTTACTGGCTTTGGCTAACACTGCGGTTCCCGAAGGGGGAGGAACGGTTCACTGTACGCCTGTGGGAGACTGGGGAAAGGGTCCAATACGCGCAACCGGGGGAGAAACAGGGTCGCACAGGAGGCCGCTGTCAACTCACCTCTTGTTCCGTGAGGCTACTATACTTCCCCGTGTGTGCGTGCAGGCTTCCAAGCAGCCAGCCACCTATAGGCGACGGAAAAAGCTGTAGCGAGTCCGTGCTTCACCTAACAAACCCCTTTCCAGAGATTGGAAACATTTTATTGTGGGCGTGCGAGAGGGCACTTGCAAGGGAGACGCAACCACCCGAAAGCC
>NW_027397067.1:0-48515 GCF_003265705.2 Callorhinus ursinus
TTCAGGGGAATCGTTTCCTAGGCCCTCACGCAGACCCACTGAAAGTGATGCCACCCTCCGGAACCGTGATGCTGTCTACAGCACGGTCCCTCTCCACTGCTGTTAGCTAGTGTTCGGTCACTCTACAGCCTGGCTTCTCCGGGCTAGTGCTTAGGTACCTAGTTCTCCAGGCAGGCCCACAGGGGAGAGCAGTGCTAACCTCCTCACACAAGAGAGGGGTTGAGAGAGTAGCCTTCCTTACAGGCCTGTTTCTCGGTCAGAGTCGCGTTTAGGTTCCATCGCTCATGCTTTCACACAAACACCCCACAGGTGAAGTGTGCGCTCAGGAAGGGCATTCGTGCCGGAGGCTCGGGGCCTCTACCGTTTGTTTCCTTGGCGTTAGGCGGATGGCACTTCGGACTAAACACACACAGGGCCAGACAGCCTGGCCTCAGGAAAGAGGTGTTGCCTCCAGGGGCGCCTTGAGCCCCTGCTTCTTTCTCCCTTGCAATTGCGCTGGGACACACTCCCCAGCTGGGCACACAAGCACGGTTGAACAGGGGGCCGCGCCCCGTGGAGAGGGGACGGGAGCTACAGCTGTGCTGGTCTCCAGGCTGCTTTCTTCCAAGTCAGGGCTGACGGCGAGAGTTCCCGAGCCACGGGGAGCAGTGTAGAGGTAGTAGCTCCGGGTAGCAAGAGCTGAGCCGAGAGGTGCCTCCCGCAACGGCCGGTTTCTCACCTGGCTTTGGCGTAGGAAACCCGTTCCCCAGGCTCTCGCGCCCGGACACCGTACACTGCCTCCTCCCGCAGAGAGATTGGCGGTAGCTACAGCACGGATTGTCCACACTCTGTTCACTTCGCCTCGCTCCGCTAGCAATGAGACTTGCATGCCGAAGCGGGGCCGCAGGCCCGGCTTCACTAGCCAAGCGGGGGGCCGTGTTCTGCCTTCTGCCACCGCCTGAGTCTCACTACGAAAATGGTCTGGGACTCGCTGGCAGCGCACGGCCGCAGGCACACGGCAGAATGCTTCCACCCTTAGCCACGTCTGTCCCGGCTGGAGCCAAGATGCTCTCCAGTGTGGTTCCTGCGAGTCAGTTGGTGGTTTTGCGGCCTGCACTCAAACACGGGGCAATTGTCCTGGGCCCAGCAACAAGAGGCGATCCAAGAGCCGTGTGTTCGGCCCCGGCCTCTTGCTCGCTCGGGTGGGCTTTGGGGAGGCCGTTCCCAGAGCTCTCATCCACAGTACACAGTAGAGCGCGCCCTCGAACCCAGTGACCGGCGGGAGCTTAAGGCACGGGATCTGCCCAGATTTCTGCCTTCGAAGGAGGTGCCTGGAACTCAGGGCTCCACGCACCCGTGCCGGGGCAGGGCATGCCTCGTGACACTAGAGCTGGTGCGAGAGGTGCCTCTGCGCGAAGCCGTTTCTCTCGCCCTCCGATTCAGGGGAATCGTTTCCTAGGCCCTCACGCAGACCCACTGAAAGTGTTGCCACCCTCCGCAACCGTGATTCTCTCTACAGCACGGTCCCTCTCCACTGCTATTAGCTAGTGTTCGGTCACTCTACAGCCTGGCTTCTCCGGGCTAGTGCTTAGGTACCTAGGTCTCCAGGCAGGCCCACAGGGGAGAGCATTGCTAACCTCCTCACTCAAGAGAGGGGTCGAGAGAGTAGCCTTCCTTACAAGCTTTTTTCTCGGTCAGAGTCGCGTTTAGGTTCCATCGCTCATGCTTTCACACAAACACCCCACAGGTGAAGTGTGCGCTCAGGAAGGGCGTTCGTAACGGAGGCTCCGGGCCCCTACCATTGGTTTCCTTGGCGTTGGGCGGATGGCACTTCGGACTAAACGCACACAGGGCCAGATGGCCTGGCCTTAGGAAAGAGGTGTTGCCTCCAGGGGCGCCTTGAGCCCCTGCTTCTTTCTCCCTTGGAATTGCACTGGGACACACTCCCCAGCTGGGCACACAAGCACGGTTGAACAGGGGGCCGCGCCCCGTGGAGAGGGGACGGGAGCTACAGCTGTGCTGGTCTCCAGGCTGCATTCTTCCAAGTCAGGGTTGAGCGGCCAGAGTTCCCGAGCCACGGGGAGCAGTGTAGATGTAGTAGCTCCGGGTAGCAAGAGCTGAGCCGAGAAGTGCCTTCCGCAACGGCCTGTTTCTCGTCTGGCTTTGGCGTAGGAAACCCGTTCCCCAGGCTCTCGCGCCCGGACACCGTACACTGCCTCCTCCCGCAGAGAGGTGAGCGGCAGCTACAGCCCCGATTCTCTACACTGTGTTTGCTTCTCCTCCCTCCGCTAGCAATGAGACTTGCATGGCAAAGCGGGGCCGCAGGCCCTGCTTCACGAACCAAGCGGGGGGCCGTGTTCTGCCTTCTGCACCGCCTGAGTCTTAGGCCGAAAATGGTTTGGGACTCGCTGGCAGCGCACGTCCGCAGGCACAGAGCAGAATGCTTCCAGCCTCAGCAACGGCTGTCCCGGCTGGTGCCAGTATGCTCTCCAGTGTGGTTCCTGCGAGTCAGGTGGTGGTTTTGCGGCCTGCACTCGCACGCGGGGCAACTGTCCTGGGCCCGGCAACAAGAGCCGAGCCAAGAGGCGTGTGTTCGGCCCCGGTCTCTTGCTCGCTCGGGTGGGCTTTGGGGAGGCCGTTCCCAGAGCTCTCACCCACAGTACACCGTAGAGTGCGCCCTCGAACCCAGTGACCATCGGGAGCTTAAGGCACAGTATCTGCCCAGATTTCTGCCTTCGAAGGAGGTGCCTGGAACTCAGGGCTCCACACACCCGTGCCGGGGGAGGGCATGACTCGTGACACTAGAGCTGGTGCGAGAGGTGCCTCTGCGCGAAGCCGTTTCTCTAGCCCTGTAATTCAGGGGAATCGTTTCCTAGGCCCTCACGCAGACCCACTGAAAGTGTTGCCACCCTCCGGAACCGTGGTGCTGCCTACAGCACGGTCCTTCTCCACTGCTGTTAGCTAGTGTTCGGTCACTCTACAGCCTGGCTTCTCCGGGCTAGTGCTTGGGTACCTAGGTCTCCAGGCAGGCCCACAGGGGAGAGCAGTGCTAACCTCCTCACACAAGAGAGGGGTCGAGAGAGCTGACTTCCTTACAGGCCTGTTTCTAGGTCAGAGTCACGTTTAGGTTCCATCGCTCATGCTTTCACACAAACACCCGACAGGTGAAGTGTGCGCTCAGGAAGGGCGTTCGTGGCGGAGGCTCGGGGCCTCTCCCGTTTGGTTCCTTGGCGGTTGGCGGATGGCACTTGGGACTAAACCCACACGGTGGGGGGGCAGACGACTTTGCTTCACGAAAGAGGCAGTGAGTCGAGAGGCGCCTCGGGCCCAGGCTTCTTTCCCCCTTGGATTTCTGCTGGGAACCCCTCCCCCCGGTGGGCACACAAGCCCAGTTGAAAATGTGGCCACCCTGTGGAGAGGCGACGTGAGTTCAAGCTGGGCTTCTTTAAAGTCTGGATCCTTCCAAGTGAGTGTTGAGACTGAGCGCTCCAAACACACCAGAATGGTTTAGTGTTAGTGGCTTCAGGTAGGAAGAGCGGAGCCGAGAGGTGCCTTCCGCGCCGGCCTGTATCTCCCTCGCTTTGACCTACGGAACCCGTTCCCGAGCTCTCACCCACGGTCCACCGAACGTGGCTGCCTCCCTCAGAGAGGTCGCCGGTAGCTAGAGCACGGTTTCTCTACACTGTTGTCGCTTCAACTCAGGACGCCAGCATTTAGACTTGCATGCAAGAGTGGGCCCGCAGTGCTGGCTTCATGACACACGTGGGGAGTCATTTTCTGCTTTCTGCCGCAGCCCGAGTCTCACTCAGAAAACCGTGTGGGGCTCTCTGGCAGTGTTTGCCCACATGCACACAGCCAAATGCTTCCACTCTCAGGAACGGCTCCTCCGGCTGAAGCACGGATTCTCTACAGTGTGGTTCCTTTGAGTAAGGCGGTTGGCTTTTGGCCTGCATGCACACACGGGGCAACGGAACTAGCCACAGAAACAAGAGCTGAGTCGAGAGGTGTCTACGGCACCGGCCTTTTTGCTTCCCTGGGTTGACGTAGGGAGGCCGTTCCCCGGGCTCTCAGCCACAGTACACAGTATACAGCGTCCTCCCACCCAGTGACCAGCAGGAGCTAAAGCGCGGTTTCTCCACAGTGTTGTGCCTTCGAGGGAGGTGCCTGGAACTCAGACCCGCACGCACACGTGCTGGAGGAGTGCTACCTTCGTGAAACTAGAGCTCATGCGCTAGGTGCCTCTGCACGAGGCCGGTTTTCTCGCCCGGGGCTTTAGGGGAATCGTTTCCCAGGCTCTCACGCACACACACTGAAAGTGTTTCCACCCTCCGGAACAGTGATGCTGTCTACAACACGGTCCCTCTACACTGCTGTTAGGTGAAGTCGGGGAACTCCACAGCTTGGATGCTTTGTGAGAGTGGCCAGGTACCTAGGCATCCAGGCAGGCACACAGGGTACAGCGGCGCTCACCTCCTGAAACCAGAGGTGCGTCGAGAGCAGCCTTCCCCACAGGCCGGTTTCTCGCTCCGGGTAACGTTTAGGTCCCATTTCCCATGCTTTCACACAAACACACAACAGATGAAGTTTGCGCTCAGGAAGGGCGTTCCTGGCTGAGGTACGGGGCCTCCACCGTTTTGTTCCTTAGCGCTTGGCGGGTGGCACTTGGGCCTAAACGCACACGGGGGGGCAGACGACCTAGCCTCACGGAAGAGGCGTGGAGTCGAGAGGCGCCTCGGGCCCAGGCTTCGTTCTCCCTTGGAATTCTGCTGGGACCCACTCCCCCTTGGGCACACAAGCATAGTTCAAAATGTGGCCACCCTGGGGCGAGGGGACAGTAGTTGAAGCTGGGCTTCTCCCTGGGCTTGTTTCTTCCAAGTCAGTGTTGAGCACCGAGCGTTCCCAAGCCACGTGGGGCAGTTTAGTGTTAGTAGCATCCAGCAAGCAGGAGCTGAGCCTGGAGGTGCCTTCCGCCACCGGCCCACCCTCGCAACCAACACTGCATGGGTTTTTGATTTCAGACCAACTGTGGCTGAACCTTGCTTGACAGTTCCGTTGTATATTCAATCTGATGAATCCTGAGGGCTCCAAACAGTGACATCATTGTCATACCGGTTGGGAAACATGGTTCCGGCACGGGTCTGCCTGCGGCATCCTGCAAAAATACCGGCTCAAGAGCTTTCAAGAATGCAGGATTTTTCTAACAGGGTTCCCAGATTTGGTCAATGGAGGTTTCTCTTTGCACAAGCCTGCCACTCTTAGTCTTGAAACAGCCAGCTTGCTAAGAAATTGTGCTAGTCACTTCAACATTATCCCATTCTCATCTCTAACGAAGGACTTTGGCTTCCCAAGAATTTCATTTCTATCCCTTTGATGTTTTCTCAGTCTAGGTTCTCCCTGAGTGTTGTCCAGATCCAATGTCTCAGGGCGATACCCTCTGCATTCAACTGAGAGTCTGGCCAATCCTTGGGACTGTGGGACAGCTTGGGACACAGGGCCCCTCTTATCATGGCTTCTGAACTATTTTGACTGTGGCAGGATTAGGCATTTGAAGGTACCCATCAGTGAATATTCGTGTGTAGGCATGGCCAGAGGATTTGCCCGGGGTGGGGGGTGCCTTCATTTGTAGAGTAAGGGGAAACAAAGATAGACATCTCATTCCCAGATTTATTTCACTCCCATTTGAAATGTAGAACTTTGACTCTCATGGCAGATATTCCCAATTTCGTATTATTTTTCTAACAAGGTCTTGGGTCACTATCAGGGGCCATGGTGCTGTCACTCACACAGCCAGTACCCAGGGAAGGATGACAAGTTCCCAGTTTGGTCCTGTGCTAAGCAAGGAGAGTCAGTAACTGATATCCCCAAAGGAACTATGGCACTCTTGTTGCTGAGCACTTGGTTCTTTGCCAGTTAGGTAAGTGCAGTGATGGGTAACCAGCTTGCCTCCATCCCCTGTTTGACTGAGATGCCTTCATTTTGAAGAACAGACCATTCCCACATGGGCAGTATGTCCCTGGAGCTGGTCAGTGCAGAAAGAGCTTTTCCAAGGAATACTGCACCAAGAAACAGTTCCCAAATACTTGGTCATCAGGTGGGAGAACCAACCTGCTACCCCTGAATCCCTGCTACCTTTAAAAAGCATTTAAACAGCCATGACCAGAAACATCCCTTCCCTTCATGCAGGAAGAATGCAGGCCTCTGGTTAAAGCTTTTCTGGGGTAGCAAATGGAAGTTTCCCTTAACCCAAATCCATGAGTGATTCTTATTCCCAAAATTGCCAACTTGTTAGGAGATTGTGCTTGTCACTTCATGCTCAACATGATCCCATTTTCATCCCTAATGAAGGACGTTGGCCCTCTGTGTATCTATTTCCATTCCTTTGTTCTTTTTTTCAAACTGGGTTCTCCCTGGGGGCCTAAATCTCTGGTATCGCAACATTCTGGGGGAAGAGGGGGTAATAAGGGAGCACTGAATTCAGAATGAATAGGCCTGGTGAACACTTATCCACACTAAACCCAAATGAAGAATGAGGAGGGCAGGAGGAGAAGGAAGAAACAGTGTACCCCCCAAGAAAGACAAGTGAGCACAAAGGCTTTCCCAGGCATTGAAAACATTAAGGCTGTCTGTATTAACTGTACAACCACCCAGAAAAAAAACAACAATGAAAAGATACCTCTTTCTGTAGCCGGACATCGCATGATCTTGGGGAAAATCTTGTGAGATCTCAGTCCACATCTTGAGAGATCTCATCCAAATCTCGTGATATCTCGGGCCCAGCCTTTGACACCTAGGACCAAAACCTGATGGATCTGTGGCCAAACACCCTGCCCCTTGGGGGGAACTGGCACTCCCTAGCACAGCCTTCTTGGCACTCTTTCTGTCAGTAGGGAATGCACATGTTAGGATGGGGCGAAATTCTACTTTCATCGTTGGTCCCAGACACGACTTTCAGGAAGACACAAAGTGTCTCACACCTAAATATCTGGTGTTTAAGCATCCTGCCTTCGAGCAGGTGAGAAGGGAGCATTGATTCAGGATGAATGGGCACAGTGGATTCTTACTCATTCTCATCCAGAGGTGAGAGAAACAGGAGGCATTAGGGGAAGGAAAGAGCAAAAGGCCCCAAAGCAGGACTGGTGAGAAGAGAGGTAGGGTCCCTGGGGGCTTTCCCAGGCTTTCAAAACTTTAAGGTTGTTTTTATTAGCTTCACAATGCCCCAGAAAAAAAAAGAAAAAAGAAAAAAAAAAGAAAATATACCTTTTCCCTTTGCCAGACCTCAGGTGATTTGGGGGTAAATCTGGTGAGGTCTGTCGAAAACTCATGAGCTCTCATCTAAATCTCTCCAGATCTCAGTCCAAATCTCGTGAGTACTCAGTCCAAATCTCACGAGAACTCTTCCAAATCTCGCCAGATCTCAGTCCAAATCTCGTGCGATCTCACACATATCTAGCGACATTTCTACCCAAATCTTGTGGTATCTTAGTCCAAATCTCATGAGAACTCAGTTAAAATCTCATGCAATGTCTTCCAAATCTCTTGAGATCTCAGTCCAGTCTCTGAGATCCCACCTAATTCTCATAAGATCTCAGTCCAAATCTCAGGAGATATCATTCACATACCACCAGCTATCAGTCCAAATCTTGCGACTCTCATGCACATCTTGTGAGATTTCTAGCCAAACCTTGTGAGATCTCATCCAAATCTCATGATATCTTGGGTCCAGCCATTGACATCTAGAGCCAAAACCTGATGGATCTATGGCCAAACACCCAGGCCATTGGGGGGAACTGGCACTCCCTAGGAGAGCTTCTTGGCACTCCTTATGTCAGTACTGAATGGACATGCCAGGATTGTGCAGAACTTCCAATGTCAGGGTGAATAATTGGTCCCAGACATGACTTGCTGGGAGCCACAAGGTGTCTCCCACTATATCCCTGGGGTTTCAGCATTCTGGTCAAGAGCAGCTATGATGGAAGAATTGAATTCAGGAGGAATGTGCCTTGTGTACTCTTAATCACCCTCAACCAGAGGTGATAGAAACAGGAGAGCACCACTGGAGTGAAGGAGCAATGTCCCCCTTCCCCCACTCCCCGACACCGAGCATGACAAGTGAGCACACAAGCAGGCTCCCTGAGGCATTCCCAGGCTTTGGAAATATTAAAGCTGTATGTCTTCGCCTCACAACCCCTCAGCAAAAAAGAAAAGTTACCTCTTTCTTTCCTGGCCCTCAGGTGATCTTGGGGGAAAATCTCGGGAGACCTCAGTTCAAATCTTGTGAGATCTCCTCCAAATCTCACGAGATCACAGGCCCAGCCATTGAGGCCAATCTACCGGCCCTTGGGAGTATCTGGAACTCTCTAGCAGAGCCTAAATTGGGACCCTTATGTCAGTAGGTATGGCTCATGCCATGATGTGGCAGAACATGAATAGTACCTACTTGGTCCCAGACACGACCTGCAGGGAAAACACGAAGTGCCTCACTCCAAATCCATTGGTGTTTCAGCATCCTGGTGAAGAGTATGTACGAAGGGAGCAGAAGTCAGATGAATGGGTTTGGTGGATTCTTATTCACGCTCAACCAGAGGTGACAGAAACAGGGAAGCTGGAGTGGAAGGAAGAAGCAAGGGGACCCCAAGCAGGACAAATGAGCACAAAGGCATGCTCTCTGGGGCTTTCCCAGGCTTTCAAATTATTAAGGGTGTCTGTATTAGCATCACAACAGCCCAGAAATGAAAGAAAATATACCTCTTTCTAGAGCCAGACCTCACGCCATCTTGGGGAAAATATCATGAGGTCTGGGTCCAAATCTCGGGAGATCTCATCCAAATCCCCCAAGATCTAGGTCCAAATCTCATGAGATCTCACGCCTGGCCATTTAAATCTAGAGCTAAACCCCGATGGGTCTGTGGCCAAACTTCACCACACTTGAGAGGATCTGGCGCTCTGTAGCAGAGCCTGATTGGAGCTCTTTATGTTAGTAGGGGATGCACATGCCAGGACTGGGCAGAACTTCCAATTTGACTGGTTTCCTAATGGGTCCCAGACATGACCTGCAAGAAGACTGAGGTATCTCACACCTAAATCCCTGGTGTTCCAGCATCCTGGGTGAAGAGCAGTTAAGAAGGCAGCATCAAATTCAGCATGAATCATCCTTGTGGACCCTTATTCACATTAAACCAGAAAGGAGATAGAAACAAGAGGATAAGAGGAGAAGGCAGAAGAAATGTGCCCTGGGAAAGGACATGTGAACACAGAGGCAGGCTCCCTGGGGGCAGTCCCAGTCTTTGAACACATTAAGCTCTCTGTGTTTACCTCACAACACCTCAGAATAAAAAGAAAAGATAACACTTTCTTTAGCGGGATCTCAAGTAATCTGGGGCCAATCTCAGAATTCTTTGGCTGTCTCTCAGGAATCCTCATCCTAAATCTCAGGAGTACTCTGACAAATCTGGTGAGATCAACGTCCACTCCATGGAAATGGGCCAAAATCCCCTGAGACATCAGGGCATGTCTCTCGAGATCTGTAACTAAATCCCATGAGACCTGGGGAGAAGTCTCTCCAGAACTCAGCAGGGGTGGGAAATGCCTAACCTTGATGCTTGTGCAGCATAATAGCTAGCAATTGGACATTCCTGTCTGGGGGACCATGGGAACACCTGGCATTCCACAGAACCCACAGATGCCATTCAGATGTTGGGGTCCAAATCCAGCACTGAATTAGGGATGAATGGCCTCGAGGTCCCTTACCGACATTACGTGAGAAAGGAGAGACATGGGAAGGCATTAGTTACAGGAAGAGGCCGGGAGCCTGG
Organism: Callorhinus ursinus; assembly: GCF_003265705.2. Classification (NCBI taxonomy): domain Eukaryota; kingdom Metazoa; phylum Chordata; class Mammalia; order Carnivora; family Otariidae; genus Callorhinus; species Callorhinus ursinus. Next base: position 9,792 of record NW_027397067.1, read on the forward strand.
GAGCTGGCTCATCTGTACACCCAGGAAGTCTCCCTGGGTGCTGTCCCAGGCTTTCAACTTTTCAGGACAGTTTGTGTGAAAGTTGCCACCTGCAGACAGAAAACACCTCCTTCTTTTGGTTGAGCTCAGGAAATCATGGGGAAATTTGCACTGGATCTCAGTCCACAGCTCATGACACCTTGACCCAAATCTCATGAGTTCTCAGGGCTAATCTCATGCAATCTATGAACAAATATCACAAAGTTTCAGGAAAACTGGCCCAAGAGCTGGACATGTGAAAACACAGGCAGGCTTCCAGGGGGGCTTTTCGAGGCATTTGACATGTTAAGGCTATCTGTGTGTCAGTAGGATAAGCCACCTCTTGCCTTCACCGGATCTCATGTAATCTTGGGCTAAATCTTATGATTTCATGCAGTTTGGTGTGTTTATTGATGTGTGTATGGGGATGTATAAGGAAAGTGCCATATACTGGAATAAACAGCACTGTGTAGAAAGCATCTTTCAACTAATGTCTTCTTTCATTATGATACAAGTGCTTTCAAATGTATCTGTGGAAGCATAAGGAAGACTCAATATACTTAATGAAACAACACTGTGTAGAAAGCATCTATCGGCTAACAGGTTCTATCTGATTATAGAAATATTTTCAAATGTCTGTGTGGAGCATAAAGAAACTTCCATATAGTTAACTCACTGAAACCAAAGGGGGTGTAAAGCACCCTTCATTCACATCTTCTTTCATTAAGATATAAATGTTTCCCAGTGTCTGTGTGGATGCATAAAGTCTCAAATAATTATCTCCATGAAACAACACTGTGGGGAAGGAGTCCTTCAACTAACATCCTCTTTCATGAAGTTAGAAGTGTTTTCAAATGTATGAGTGGAAGTATAAGGAAACTGCTATAGACTTGACTCCTTCAAACAACACTGTGTGGGAAGCATCTTTCAATGGACATCAGGGTTCGTGCAGATAGAAGTATTTTCACATGTATCTGTGGAAGCCTAAGGAAAGTGCAAAATACTAAACTCAATGAAACGACACAGTGTAGAAAGCATCTTGCAAATGACATCTTCTCTCATGAAGATAATAACGTTTTCAAATATACAGGTTGAGGCATAAGGAAAGTGCCATACTTGACTCATTGAAACAACATTATGTAGAAAGCATCTTTCAACTAACATCTTCTTTCACGAAGATAGAAGTGCTTTCAAATGTATGTGTGGAAACATAAGGAAAGTGCCATGTACTTAAGCCAGTGAAACAGCACCCTATGTACCATAGCTTGGCTAATTGAATTTAATTAAAAAAAAAAGAAAGGAAAAAGAAAGAGCACCCTATAGAAAGCATCTTTCAACTAACATCCTCGTTCATGAAGATGGAAGCATTTTTCAATATGTCTGGAAACATAGAGAATGTGTCACTACTTCCCTCATCCAAACATCACTGTGTAGAAAAGCATCTTACTAAAACTAACATGTATCATGAAGATAGTAGCCTTATCAAATGTATGTGTGGTAGTGTAGGGAATGTGCCTTATACCTAACTCATTGAAACAACACTGTGTAGAGAGCATCTTTCAAATAACATCTTTATGCACAAAGGTTTAAGTCTATTGTGGCTCACAGCAAAATGGGTGGCTAGGTTAAACTGCAATCTTCCCCAGTCTCTGCGCTCTGCTCAGTTCACCCCAGAGAAGTGGCCAATGGGTGAACACACAGAATTGTGAACCTACTGTGACTCACACTGAAAAGTTAAGAGGTTTCCTGCCTTCTGAGCACCCTCTCTGACCCTGCTGCTGAGCTCTGTTCCATGACTCCCAGGCGGGCCTTTTGTCTTGGGTGAGGCCAAATACACACTTCCAAATGCCCTCCAGGAAGGGCAGCAATCTCTCCCTGACTAACCCAAAGGATCTCCTCACCTCAGCTTATTGTGTGGTCACAAGCCGCTGCACTCTTTCCAACTTGCTCCCTCTTCCTGACTTTGTTCTGTGAACCAGGCTTCCTCCCCTTCCTGGCCACGGGGCTTCCCAATCCCCCAATTCAGGACTCTGAACCTCGCCTCTGCCAAATTCTCTCCCTCTAACTATGCAGATTGTTTTCTTACTCCTTCTATCCCCTTCCTAGTTGTTCAAAATAGTTGAATATTGATCTAGTTGTATTCAAAGGACAAGGCAAGTTCCAGATCCCCCTACTACTACTCCACCATCTTGGAAACCCAGCACAAAAAGTTCTTATGTCTTAATGAAAGAAAGATGTTACTTTAGGGACACTTTAAACACAACATAGTTTCAGAGAGTTAAACACATGCCTTTTCCCTTGTATTTATACACATAAGTTTAAAAACACTTACGGGGCACCTGGGTGGCTCAGTCAGTTTACATCTTAGTGAAAGACTATATATATAATCTTCATGAAAGGAAGATGTTCCTTGACAAGTGGTTTAAGCACAGTGATGGCACAAGGAGTTCAACAAATGGCTTTTAGTAGTCTTATTCACATAAGTTAAAAACACATATTCTAAGGAAAGGAAGATGTTCCTTAGAGTATGGTTAAAAACAGTGTAGTTTCAAGAGAATAAGCACAAAGCCATTTCCTTGTGTTAAAACTACAGGTGTAAAATTACTGCTTAACTTTATGAGACTCTAATGTTACTTGAAGATGTTTTAAGTACATTATAGTTTCAAGGAATTAAGTACAAGGCCAATTTCTAGGGCTTATACACATAAGTTTATGAACATATATGTGAAAAAGAAAGTTGTTACTTAAATGATGCTTTAAGCACAGAGTAGTTTCAAGGAGTTAAGCACATTTTTTCACTAATGTGTCTTCACAAAACGTTCAAAAGAAAAAAATACATTACTTGAAGGACACTTTGAGCAGAGTGTAATTTCAAGGAGGTAAACACATGGATTTTTCCTAGTTGTTCTACATGTTATATCACTTATATCACATTACAACACTATTTTAATGAAGGGAATAATGAAGGGACTTGACACATGCTTTTATGCACAGTGCAGTTTCAACTAGATTCTAAGGCTAGGACTTCCAGGACTGTGTTAAATAACACACAAAAGAATGAACCTGGACACTTTCTTATACCATACACAAAAATAAACTCCAAATGGATGGGAGCCCTAAATGTGAGGCAGGAATGCATCAAAATCCTAGAGGAGAACACAGGCAAGCAACTTCTTTGACCTAGGCCAGAGCTATTTCTTGTTAGACAAATCCTCGAGGCAAGGGAAACAAAGCAAAAATGAACTATTGGGACTTTATCAAGATAAAAAGCTTTTGCACAGCCAAGGAAACAGTCAATAAAACTAAAGGGCAATATATGCAATGGGTGAAGGTATTTTCAAATGACTTACCCAAGGGCTAGTATCCAAAACCTATAAAGAACTTATCAGACTCAACATCCAAAAACTAAAAACTCCAGTCAAGAAATAGGCAGAAAAAAGTCCAAGATGGCGGAGGAGTAGGAGACTTTAATTTCATCTGGTCCCAGGAATTCAGCTAGATAGCTATCAAATCATTCTGAATTTCTGTAAACTCAACCAGAGGTCTAAGAAAAGAATAGCTGCAACTCTACAAATAGAAGTGACTACTTTCTGCAAGGTAGGAGTTTAAAATGAATCCAAGGCAATATATGGAAAGATAGACCTTAGGGGGAGGGAACCTCCATCATCCACCTACCGGCAAGTGATATAACAGTGGAGCACAAAGTAGGAACTTTTAGAAGTCTGCTCTGGTGAGGGACATCACTCAGTCTGCTAAGTGGGGGTGGAACTCTAGCTGGGACAGTGTGGTCTCAGGATTCTTGGGTCACAGGAAGACTGGGGTGCCTGAGTGCGCCAGAGCTCCCAGGCATTGAAGCAGGGAAGCTGCTGCAAAGAGTGAGCCCAGGAGGGGCGCCTGGGTGGCTCAGTTGGTTGAGCGACTGCCTTCGGCTCAGGTCATGATCCTGGAGTCCCGGGATCGAGTCCCACATCGGGCTCCCTGCTCAGCGGGGAGTCTGCTTCTCCCTCTGACCCTCTTCCCTCTCATTCTCTCTCTCTCAAATAAATAAATAAATAAAATCTTAAAAAAAAAAAAAAAAAAAGAGTGAGCCCAGGAGTGGGCTCTCAGCTCTGGATTACCATAAACCGTGAACTGTGGCACAGTCAGGTGACTGCTCTCTGAGCAAGGGCCCAAAAAGCGGCAGAACAGGCAAGACCCCCCCCTTCCTCCCTGCCTGAGATAGAAATGCTCGGTCACAGGCCAGGTGAGCACAGAGTGTGGCCAGGGACCAAGGAAACAGGAGTGATTGACTGCTTTTCTCTGAGGGTTCACTGAGGAGTGGGGCCTCTAAGCTTTCCACTCCAGGGTGGGAGATTAGGAGGCCACCATTTTCATTCTCATCCTCTACAGTTCTGTGGAAAGCCTTCAGGGAACAAAAATCACGTAGAGCAAACTGGAGCAGATTACTTAGCATGGCCCCCTGGCAAGGGCAGCACAATTATGCCTGGGGCAAAGACACTTGAAAATCAACACAACAGGCCCCTCCCCCAGAATATCAGCAAGAACATCCAGCCAAGACCAAGTTTACCCATCAGTGAGAACTACAAAACTCCAGTGCTAGGGGAATACAGCACATAGAATTCATGGCTTTTCCCCCATTATTCTTTAGTTTTTCAACTTTATTTTTTTTAACTTTTTCTTTACTTTTCAACCAATTTCTTACTTTATCAACTCCTTTTTAAAAATCTTTTTTAATTTTCATTTTTATGTTTACACTCTATCCCTTTATTGTATTTAATCTCATTTTTGTATAAATGTAAGTTTTTCTTTCTTCACAATTTTGGAATGCAGTTTCTTGTAACAGACCAAAATACACCCAAAATCTAGTGTATGGCTCTGTTTTATTCACCTGTCTGATTATATTCAATTTTTTTGTTGTTCTTTTCTTTTTTTTCTTTGTCTTCTTCCCTTTTTTTGGTTGTTTTTTTCTCTAATTTAAATTCAGTTAGCCAAGGTATAGTACATCATTAGTTTATGATACAATGTTCAATGATTCATTAGTTGCATATAACATCCAATGCTCATCACGTCACGTGCCTTCCTTAATACCCATTACCTGGTTAGCCCATTCCCCCACCTCCCTCCCTTCTGTACCATGTTTGTTTCTTGGAGTCCAAAGTCTCTCATGGTTTGTCTCCTTCTCTGATTTCTTCCCATTCAGTTTTCCCTCCCCTCCCCCATGGTCCTCTGCACTATTCCTTATATTCCACATATGAGTGAAACCATATAATTGTCTTTCTTTGATTGACTTATTTCACTTAGCATAATACCCTCCAGTTCCATCCATGTTGATGCAAATGGGAGGTATTCATCCTTTCTGGTGGTTAATATTCCATTGTATATATAAACCACATCTTCTTTACCCATTCATCTGTTGAAGGACACTTCAGCTTATTCCACAGTTTGGCTATGGTGGACATTGCTGCTGTGAACATTAAGGTGCATGTGCCCCTTCTTTTTACTACATCTGTGTCTTTGTGGTAAATACCCCAAATGTAAATATCATTACAGTTACATTCTATGCTTTCAAGGTATTTAATTTTATTTTTGTATATATAAGTTTTTCTTTCTTTACAATTTTGAGATGCAGTTTCCTCTAACAAAAAGACCAAAATACACTCAGGAGATAGTGTATTGCTCTATTCTGTTCACCTGTCTGTTTATATCCCTTCCTTTTTTGTTGTTCATTTTTTTCCCCTCTTTTGTTATTTCTTGTCTTTCAATTTCCATTTTTACACTTATATTCTATCCTTTCATTGTATTTAACTTTATTTTTATATATATATGTTTTTCTTTCTTTACAATTTTCGATCTAGTTTTCTAAAACAACAGACCAAAATACACACAGAATCCAGTGTATTGCTCTATTCCGCTCACTTGTCTGATTATATTCTCTCTCTCTCTCTCTTTTTCTTTTCTGCAGTTTCAGGTCTTGTCTGATTTGTTTAGTGTACATTTCCCTGTGGTCATAGTTGCCGTTTTAGTATTTTGTTCTTTCCTTCATCTATTCTTCTCTGGACAGAATGACAAGTCAGAAAAACTCACCTCAAAAAAGAGAACAATAGGGCGCCTGGGTGGCTCAGTTGGTTAAGCGACTGCCTTCAGCTCAGGTCATGATCCTGGAGTCCTGGGATCAAGTCCCGCATCAGGCTCCCTGCTCAGCAGGGACTCTGCTTCTCCCTCTAACCCTCTGACGCTCTTCCCTCTCGTGCTCTCTATCTCTCATTCTCTCTCTCTCAAATAAATAAATAAAATCTTTAAAAAAAATAGAGAACAATAGGCAGTACTGATTGCCAGGGACCTAGTCAGTATGGACATAAGTAAGATGTCGGAACTAGAGTTCAGAATAACAATTATAAAGATACTAGCCAGGCTTGAAAAAAGCATAGAAGACACTAGAGAATCCCTCTCTGGAGAAATAAAAGAACTAAAATCCAACAAGTTGAAATCAAAAAGGCTATTAGTGAGATGCAATAAAAAAATTGGAGGCTCTAACTGATAGGATAAATTAGGCAGAAAAGGGAATTAGTGATATAGAAGACCAAATGATGGAGAATAAGGAAGCTGAGAAAAAGAGAGATGAACAACTACTGGACCATGAGGGGAGAATTCGAGAGATAAGTCATACCATAAAGTGAAACAATATTAGAATAATTGGGATCCCAGAAGAAGGGGAAAAAGAGAGGGGCAGAAGGTGTATTGGAGCAAATTACAGCAGAGAACTTCCCTAATTTTGGGAAGGAAACAGGCATCAAAATCCAGGAGGCATAGAGAACTCCCCTCAATATCAGTAAAAATAGGTCAACAACCCAACATGTAACAGTAAACTTAAAAATCTCAGAGACAAAGAGAAAACCCTGAAAGCAGCTCAGGACAAGAGGTCGGTAACCTACAAGGGTAGAAACATTAGATTGGCATCAGACCTATCCACAGATACCAGGCAAGCAGAAAGGACAGGAATGATATATTCAGGGTGCTAAATGAGGAAAATATGCAGTCAAGAATACTTTATCCAGCTAGGATGTCATTCAAAATAGAAAGAAAGACAAAAACCTTCCAGGACACACAAACTTAAAGAATTTGTGATCACCAAACCAACCCTACAAGAAATATTAAAAGGGATCCTCTAAGCAATCCTAAAGTAACATAAACCAGAAAGGAACGGAGACAATATAAAGTAACTGTCACTTTACAGGTAATAGGGGGCACTAAATTCATACCTTTTAATAGTTACTCTGAATGTAAATGGGCTAAATGCCCCAATCAAAACACACAAGGTATCAGATTTCAAAAAAAAAAACAAGATACATTGATATGCTGTCAGCAAGAGACTCATTTTAGACCCAAAGACATCTCCAGACTTAAAGAGAGGGGATGGAAAGCCATTTATCATGCTAATGGACATCAAAAGAAAGCTGGATTGCAATCCTTTATCAGACACATTAGATTTTCAAACAAAGACTGTAATAAGAAATGAGGAAGGACACTATTTCATAATAAAGGGTCTAACCAAGAAGATCTAAAAATTGTAAATATTTATGCCCCTAACAAGGGAGCAGCCAATTATATAAGCCTATTACTAACAAAATCAAAAAGAAACACCTCAATAATAATACAATAATACTAGGGGATTTTAACACCCTACTCACTACAATGGACAGATCTTTTAAGCAGAAGATCAACAAGGAAACAAGGGCTTTGAATGACACACTGGACCAGATGGACTTCACAGATATATTCAGGACATTCTATCCTAAGGCAACAGAATACATATTCTTCTCAAGGGCACATGGAACATTCTCCAGAATGGAGAATGTTTGGGTCACAAATCAGATCTCAACCAGTACCAAAAGATTAAGATTATTCCCTACATATTTTCAGACCACAATGTTTTGAAACTGGAACTCAATCACAAGAGGAAATTTAGAAAGAACTCAAATATACAGAGGCTAAAGAGCATCCTACTAAAGAATGAATAGGTCAACCAGGAAATTAAAGAAATTAAAAAATTCATGAAAATGAAAACACAACCGTCCAAAACCTTTGGGATGCAGCAAAGGTGGTCCTAGAGTGAAGTATATAGCTATACAAGCCTTTCTCAAGAAACAAGAGAGGTCTCAAATACACAACCAAACCTTACACCTAAAGGAGCTGGAGAAAGAACAGCAAATAAAGCCTAAACCCAGCAGGAAAAGAGAAATAATTAAGATTAGAGCAGAAGTCAATGAAATAGAAACCAAAAGAACAGTAGAACAGATCAATGAAACTAGGAGCTAGTTCTTTGAAAGAATTAATAAGATTGATAAACCCCTGGCCAGACTTATCAAAAAGAAAAGAGAAAGAACCCACATACATAAAATCATGAATGAAAGAGGAGAGATCTCAACTAACACCAAAGAAATACAATTATAAGAACATATTATGAGCAACTATATGCCAACGAATTAGGCAATCTGGAAGAAATGGATGCACTCCTAGATACGTATAAACTACAAAAGTGAAACAGGAAGAATTAGAAAACCTGAACAGACCCATACCCAGGAAGGAAATTGAAGCAGTAATGAAAAAATCTCCCAACAAACAAGAGCCCAGGGTCGGATGGCTTCCCAGGGGAATTCTTCCAAACACTTAAAATAGAATTAATACCTATTCTTCTGAAGCTGTTTCAAAAAAATAGAAATGGAAGGAAAATTTCCAAACTCTTTCTATGAGGCCAGCATTACCTTGATCCCAAAACCAGACAAAGATGAGAATTACCACCAAAAAGGAGAATTACAGACCAATATCCCTGATGAACATGGATGCAAAAATTCTCACCAAGATACTAGCTAATAGGATCCAACAGGACATTAAAAGGATTATTCATCATGACCAAGTGGGATTTATTTCTGGTTTGCAAGGGTGTTTCAACATCCTCACTACATCAATAAAAGAAAGGACAAGAACCATAACGATCCTCTCAATAGATGCAGAAAAAAGCATTTGACAAATATAGCATCCTTTCTTGATTAAAACTCTTCAGAATATAGGGATAGAGGGAACATACCTCAATATCATAAAAACCATCTAGGAAAAGCCCACAGTGAATACCATTCTCAATGGGGAAAAACTGAGAGCATTTCCTTTAAGGTCAGAAACACGGCAGGGACGTCCACTCTCACCAGTGTTGTCCAACATAGTACTAGAAGTCCTAGCCTCAGCAATCAGACAGCAAAAGAAATAAAAGGCATCTGAATCAGCAAAGAAGAAGTTAAACCCTCACTCTTTGCAGATGACATGATACTTTATGTGGAAAACCCAAAAAACTCCACCCCAAAATTGCTACAGTTCATATAGGAATTCAGCAACATGGCAGGATATAAAATCAGTGCACAGAAATCAGTTGCTTTTCTATACACTAACAATGAGACAGAAGAAAGAGAAATTAAGGAATTGATCCCATTTAGAATCATCCCCAAAACCATAAGATACCTAGGAATAAATCTAAGGAAAGAAGCAAAGGATGTGTACTCAGAAAAGTGTAGAACACTCATGAAAGTAATTGAGGACGACACAAAGAAATGGAAAAACATTCCATGTTCATGGATTGGAAGAAGAAATAATGTTAAAATGTCTATGCCACCTAGAGCAATCTATACATTCAATGCAATCCCTTTCGTAATACCATCAACTTTTTTCACAGAGCTAGAACAAATAATCCCAAAATTTGTATGAAGCCACAAAAGACCCCAAATAGCCAAAGCAATGTTGAAAAAGAAAACCAAAGCTGGTGGCATCACGATTCTGGACTTCAAGCTCTATTACAAAACTATAATCATCAAGACAGCAAAGTACTGGCACAAAAACAGACACATAGATCAGTGGAACAGAATAGAGAGCCCAGAAATGGACCCTCAACTCTATAGTCAACTAATCTTTGACAAAGCAGGAAAGAATATCCAACGGAAAAAAGACAGTCTCTTCAATAAATGGTGCTGGGAAAATTGGACAGCCACATGCAGAAGAATGAAACCGGACCACTTTCTTACATCGTACACAAATGAATTTGAAATGGATGAAAGACCTAAATGTGAGACAGGAATCCATCAAAATCCTAGAGGAGCACACAGGCAGCTATCTCTTCGGCCACACTTGCTAGACATGTCATTGAAGCCTAGGGAAACAAAGGCAAAAAGGAACTATTGGAACTTCATCAAGATAAAAAGCTTTTGCACAGCAAAGAAACAGTCGACAAAACCAAAAGACAACTGACAGAATGGGAGAAGATATTTGCGAATGACATTTCAGATAAAGGACTATTTTCCAAAATCTATAAATAACTTATCAACCTCAATGCTCAAAGAACAATTAATCCAATCAAGAAATGGGCAGAAGACATGAACATACATTTCTCCAAAGAAGACATACAGATGGCCAACAGACATATGAAAAAATGCTCAACACCACTCGGCGTCAGGGAAATACAATCAAAACCACAATGAGATACCACCTTACACCAGTCAGAATGGCTAAAATTAACAAGTCACAAATGGCAGATGTTGGAAGGGATGGGGAGAAAGGGGAACCCTTTTACACTGTTGGTGGGAATGCAATCTGGTACAGCCACTTAAAAAAAAAAAGAAAGAAAAAAGAAAACAGTATAGAGGTTCCTCAAAAAGTTGAAAAAAGTTACCCTATGACCCAGCAATTGCACTACTAGGTATTTACCCCAAAGACACAAAGGTAGGGATCTGAAGGGGCACCTGCACCCCAATGTTTATAGCAGCAATGGCCACAATAGTTAAACTATGGAAAGAGCCCAGATGTACATCAACAGATTAATGGATACAGAAGATGCGGCATATATATAAATATATAATGGAATATTATGCCACCATCAAAAAAAAAAAAGAAATCTTGTCATTTGCAATGACATGGACGGAACTAGAGGGTATTATGCTGAGTCAAATAAGTCAATCAAAGAAAGACAATTATCATATGATCTCACTCATATGTGGAATTTAGGAAACAAAACACAGGGTCAAAGGGGAAGAGAGGAAAAAATAATACAGGATGAAACCAGAGAGGGAGACAAACCGTAAAAGACTCTTAATCACAGGAAATAAACTGAGGGTTGCTGCAGGGGAGAGGGGTGTGGGGATTGGGTAACTTGGTGATAGCCATTAAGGAGGGCATGTGATGTAAGGAGCACTGGGTATTATATAAGACTGATTAATCACTGACCTCTACCTCTGAAACCAATAATACATTATATGTTAATTAATTGAATTTAAATGAAAAAAATACTCTTGAGGACTGAAAAAAAAAGATATAAATTCCAGTTATGAGATAAGCAAATACTAAAGATGTGTAATTTGAGAGGTTTCTTTTTTAAAGATTTATCTATTTATGAGAGAGAGAGAGGGAGGGAGGGGGAGGGACAGAGGGAGAGAGTCATCAAGCAGACTCCCCACTGAGCCCTAAACCTGATGTGGGGCTTGATCCCACAACCCACGAGATCATGACCTGAGGCAAAAGCAAGAGTCAGACGCTTAACTGACTGAGCCACCCACACACCCCTTGAAAGTTTTTTTGTTTTTTTTTTTAAGATTTTATTTATTTAGTTGAAAGAGAGATTGTGTGCATCCACATGAGTGGTGGAGGTTCAGGGGGAAAGGGAGAAGCAGACTTGGAGCCAAGCACATAGCCTAATGGGGGGCTGGATCACAGTACCTAAAGATCACAACCCCAGCCAAAATCAAGAGTCCAATGCTCAACTGACTAAACCACCTAGGCCCCCTCCCTTGAAAGTTTTTAAGATGGTAGATCCTAAGAGTTCTCACCACAAGGAATAAAAAAACAATTTTTTCTTTTTCTTTTTTTCTTTCATATCTTTATGAGATGATTGATATTAACTAAACTTACTGTGGTAATCATTTTAGAATATAAGTCAAATTAGTATGCTGTACACCTTAAGCTTATACAGTTCTGTATGTCACTTATGTCTCAATAAAACTGCAAAAAGAGATGCTAAAATAGATGATCTGAAGTAAATAATAAACTACAAAATAATAATAAAGAAATCTTAGGTAGATAATAGTAATAGCTAACAGCTTTTGAGAACTTACTATGTACCTGGTTATGTCCTAATGTAGGAGGTTAGACACTAATTTTCATGTAAAGGGATTAATACAGTGCCTGCACACATACATTAGATATTATTGATTATTGACATTATTGTTTTTTATGATTAAAAAAGATTGAGGAGAGGGCGCCTGGGTGGCTCAGATGGTTAAGCGTCTGCCTTCGGCTCAGGTCATGATCCCAGAGTCCTGGGATCGAGTCCCGCATCGGGCTCCTTGCTCCTTGGGAGCCTGCTTCTCCCTCTGCCTCTCTCTCGCTCTCTCTCTCTCTCTGTGTCTCTCATGAATAAATAAATAAAATCTTTAAAAAAAAAAAAAGATTGAGGAGGACTTCTTTTCCTACCCTGAGTACATGCATATCCTAGTGAGTTGCTTTCAGATTACTACTGTGCAAGAACCTGTTAACCCCTAGCAACTGCATCTAGTCAAGTGGTTCTCAAAGTGGAGCATGTTTCAGAATCACTTGGAGGGCATGACAGAACAGATAGCCAGCCGCCACCCGTAAAATTTCTGATTTAGTCAGTCTAGGATGGGGCCCAAGAATTTGCATTTCTAACAATTCCCCAGATGATGCTGATGCTTAGTCCCTGACCAATTTTTTAAATAACTGTTTTATTGAGATATAATGCAAATACCCTAAAATTCAACCTTTAAAGTATACCATTCAGTGGTTTTCACTATATTTACAGTTATGCAACCATCATCACTCCAGAACATAGTATACATTTTTAATTTTTCAATCTATTTTTTGAATAAGTATATGTTCAGTTAAAAAATCAAAACAGTATTAAAAGGTAGAGATGTAGAAGTCTTATTTCTTTCATGCCAATCACCTGGTTCCTCTCTTCTATACAGAATAAAACTCCATATACAATAAGGTTTTTTCCAGTATGGAGGTTCCTCAAGAAGTTAAAAATAGCCCTACGACCCAGCAATTGCACTACTGGGTATTTACCCCAAAAATACAGATGTAATGAAAAGAATGCACCCCAATGTTCATAGCAGCAATGTCCACAATAGCCACACGAGGTGTCCTTCAACAGATGAATGGATAAAGAAGATGTGGTTCATATACACAATGGAATATTACTCAGCCATCAGAAAGGATAATACCTACCATGTGCATCCCCATGGATGGAACTGGAGGGTATTATGCTAAGTGAAATCAATCAATCAATCAATCAAGAAAAATAATTGTCATACTATTTCACTCATATGTGAAATATAAGAAATAGCACAGAGGGCCATAGGGGAAGGGAGGGAAAACTGAATGGGAAGAAATCAAGAGAGGGAGACAAACCATGAGAGACTCTTGACTCTGGGAAACAAACTGAGGGCTGAGGAAGGGAGGGAGATGGGTGAATGGGGTAACTGCATGATGGGCATTAAGGAGGGCACGTGATCTGATGAGCATGGGGTGTTATATGCAACTAATGAATCACCGAACACTACATCAAAAACTAATGATGTACTATATGTTGGTTAATTGAATTTAAATAAAAATATTTTTAAAAGATTTTATTTAGTTATTTTGACACAGAGAGAGAGACAGTGAGAGAGGGAACACAAGCAGGGGGAGTGGGAGAGGGAGAAGCAGGATTCCTGCTGAGCAGAGATCCCCACGCGGGGCTTGATCCCAGGACCCTGGGATCCTGACCTGAGCCGAAGGCAGACGCTCAATGACTGAGCCACCCAGGCGTCCCAGTAAAAATATTTTTTTAAAAAGGAAAGATGTTAGATGAAAAAAATATAATAAGGAAATGAAAAAATAAAATAAGGTTTTTTTCTTCTATATGTCTAGTGTATCTTCATGCAGACACAAGCAAATACAAATAATAAGTCTTTCCCTGATTTCATACCCTTAGAAAGGCAACATGCTATGAACTCTATTCTGCCCTTTGCTTTTTAAAATATATCCTAGGGATCATTGTGAAGGTGTACCACGGGTTATTTGATAGTCTCCTTTATGTAAATGAGTACTTTGGTTATTTCTAGTCTTTTACTGTTGCAAATAATACTGCAATAAATATCCTTATATACATATAATTTCGTATGTGTGCATGTATATCTGTAGAAATAATTCCTAGAAAGAGATTACTAGTTTAAAGCATAAATGCACTTGTAATTTTGAAAAATATGGCCAAATTCCCCTTGATAGGGGTGTTATGATTTTGTACTTCCATTAGCAGTTATGAGTATTATGCCTTTACCCTAATGTGTTTTATCAAATATTTAGATTTTAGCCAATAGCTTCAGTGTGCAGTTTTAATTTGTATTTCTCACGAGGTGCCATATTTTTCATATATATAAAGGGTATTTGTGTCCCTTTTTCTGTGAACGCTTCATGTCTTTGCCCATGTTCTATTGGGTTGTTGGTCATTCTTTTCCTGATTTCAAGAGCAATTTATACTTTAGGGGAGTAGTTTTTTACATGAGAGGAGTGTCAAGTATTTTTCCTATTGGGTCATTTGTCTTTTACTTTATTTGTTGTAGTTTTTGCCATGCATAACTTTTACACAGTTGAATTTATCAATCTTTTGTATCATGAGGAGTATATCAATCTTCTCTATCATGAGTAGTGAATTTTGAGTCATAGTTAGAAACACCCCCCCAAGATTATAAATGAATTTTGATTATTATTTATTCTGATACCTTTATAGTTTCATTTTTCACATGCAAATCTTGGCTTCAGTTGCAGTCCACTGCATTCTTAACTACTAGGCTAGAAAATGATATAGACTAGTAGATTTCAAACATTTCTCCTTTATGTATATTTTTCTTTATATGAAGTCTCACCCTATTTTTAAGACAGAGGGAAGAAGAGCTGCCCTGGTGGTATAATAGAGATCTGTTGTGATTGTTGCCCCCATCACAGACTCCAATGGCCCTTTTATGGAATCCTTAGGATCCTTGTAAGCAGAGTGAAAACCACACACAAAAAACCCCAGATATCTGCAAAACAAGAACTAGGCCAAAAAGTTTGATGATAAAAGAGTTAAAAGAAAAGTTTTTGCACTTGTTTTTATGTTTTGGCATCAAATATTTGTTGACAAGACAGATATTCAAAAATGCATTCCAGTACAGGCTTATCTTTCTTATGGATAATTCACTTTTGCTGAGCCTCTCTGTTCAACTGAAAATTCCTCATAATTATACTATTTTATGAATGGTAGAATGGAGAAAACATGGACCTTGGTGTCATACATGAGTTCTAATCCTAAACACTTTGTAGCTGTGAGACCTCAAACAAATTATTAGAAATAATTATTTAATAATTATTAGTTTATTCATTCATTCAAGCAAATATTTGAGTGCTTTGTATATGGAAGACATTGTGCTAAGTGCTGGGGATATAAAGGTCAAGAAGAGAGAAATGGTACTACTTTATAGTGTGGAGGTGGAACCAGATGATAATTATAATTGTTTAGATTATGATTATTATAACACCTTCAGAGAAGCGTAGGGTCCATAAAAATGAACAGGGAAGCTCAGCTTCGAGAGTTCAAAGAAACTAAGATTGAGTTCTGGTTTTTTTGTTTGTTTCTTTTTGTTTTTGTTTGTTTTTAGTTTTTAAAAATCTCAACTTAAAAATTTTTTTTAAAGATTTCACTTATTTATTTGACAGAGAGAGAGATAGCGAGTGCAGGAACACAAGCAGGGGGAGTGGGAAAGGGAGAAACAGGCTTCCTGCTGAGCAGGGAGTCTGACGCGGGGCTCGATCCTAGGACCCTGGGATCATGACCTGAGCTTAAGGCAGATGCTCAACTACTGAGCCACCCAGGCACCCCTCAACTTAAAATTTTAAAAATTATTTCAAATGTTTGAAAAGTAGAGGTAATAATATATTAAACCTCTATGTACCTATCTCCCAGGGTCAATAATTTTCAATAGCTGTGTATGAAGTGACATGGCAGAAGAAGGCCAGAGCCTTTCAGGCAAATGGAGTAGCAAATCCATAGACCCAGAGGCCCCAGGGTACATTTGGCAACTGAAAGGAAGACTAATATGGACAGCATAGACATCACTGGAATGTGTATATGGAGAATGGATTCTATGTATATGGTAGATGGGGGCAAGACTGTATTAGTGGATACTGGTTAGAAGCTACTGAGTAGTTTGGGCAAAAGAAATTAATGGCCTGGAATATGGTAGTGGCAGTGGAGAACGAGTGGATAGGTGAGAAATTTACAAATGGGAGGTGGGACAGGCTGGATTTTGATAAGAGAGACAAAAATGTTCATGAAAATCCCAGGTTTAAGCATGAGCTACTGGGTGGATGTCAGTGCCACTACTGAGATGGAGAATTATCATTTTTGGGGAAAAGAAAAATTTAGGTTGAAACGTTTCTCAGACATTCAGGTGGCAATGACAGGCAGGTAGTGTTAAGGGGCTATAGCCAAGCAGTATGGAGAGGTCTGATTGTAGATATAAAATTGAGAGTCAAAGCAGAGATGCAATAAGATGGTCAAACTGTGTTATAAGGCCTAATTGAGGCAACAATGGCAAATGTATAGGGAAAATGGATAAATTGAAGACCAAACTCCACTTCCACTATACTTTTGAGGGTACAATGGAGAATTCTTTTCTCTTCCCCAGGCTGACACTTTCTCAACTTGCTTAAATCATCATTTTAGTTTTTTCTACAACAGATGCTTTTATTACAGAATATTCCTACCTAGTTAGACTTCGTGATCTAATTCAGTTTCTACTCAGTCTCAGCTCCTCTTCCTCTTGTGTTTTGCTTTATATTTACTTCTCAAAGTGCTGAGACACTTGTGGGATCTAAGAAATGGTGGTTGCCTCTACTTCCCAAAGTGAATTACAGGACCAGCATCAACAATATTGATGTGAAAATGTTGGGGTTTGGGAGCAAACAGTCAAGAAAGAATTCTTGATATGTCTTTGGTGCAAAAAGATAGTTTTATTAAAGCATAGGAACAGGACATGTGGGCAGAAAGAGCTGCGCTGGGGTTGTGAGGTATGGCTGATTATATACTTTCAAGTTGGGAGAGAGTTAGGGATAGTGTAAGTCTCTCAGGAATTTGGAAGCAAGGTTTCCAGGACCTAGAGAGGCTAGCTGTTGTTAGGAAAAGGTCATTTACTATACTATCCAGTAAAACCTTAGTCATGAGACCCTTTAGATGTGTGTCGTGGGCGATATGCTTGGAGGATGATTGCTAACATATACATTGGGGGGTGGATCGAGATAAAGGAAGTTTCCAAAGGAATTTTTAGGTTAAAGGAGACTCCCATCCAAGTACTAACTAGGCCCGACCCTGCTTAGCTTCCGAGATCAGACGAGATCGGGTGCGTTCAGGGTGGTATGGCCTTAGGATCCTGAAGGTCAGGCTAATGTTAAGCTAAGATTGCCTTTTGCCTCTATCTAGCAAAGTATTAACATCGAGGCAGATATACTCCTGTCTGTCTCAAGTACTTGTCAATGGCTGTACGTTGGAAAGCAGTTTAATTTTTTTTTCTATGTCTTTTACATTTGTTCTCCCCATCAAATAACTTTTGGGAACTTGTCAAAAATACAAGTTCTCTGGCACCACCTTAGACCTACAGAATCCGAAATTAGTCATCCCTGTTATTGCAAATCCTCTTGGGGATTTTAATGTTTCCTAAATTTGAGAATTTCTGCTCTGGATACCTAACCTGCCCCCACTTCAATAGATGGGGAAAGAACACTCCTTTCTTTTGGTTTCAGCAGTTAGGACCATTCCTTAAGTATTGCTTGTCGAATTTGTAGCCTACTTCAAAGTTTTTTTGTTTGTTTTTTGTTTTAAGTAGGCTCCACACTGGGAGCCTTGGGGTTTGAACTCACCACCCTGAGATCAAGACCTGAGCTGAGATCAAGAGTTGGAGGCTTAACTGACAGCCACTGTCATGAGCATGTTATGAAGGCACACACACGAGCTGTCTTTTCACAGCTTTATTCAATGATAAAGCAAAGTTAAATCACAATTATAAAGCACGTTCAGGATTCCAAACTCAATGATATTTCACCATGTGATTGATTATACTTGGCTTCTTACACAGCACACAGAGCAGGGCATAAGACAAACCACACAACAAACAAGATAATGGAAAGGTGTAGGAAGTTAATGAACCAAACGCTAAGTTAGTCTGTGGGCACTGCAGTTGAGATAGGGCCTCTGTCTGGTGTGGTCAGCTCTCAGCACTTACTGCTTATTATGTTCAAGCAGTGAAAGATCTCAGTTCTGTGTGGAGATCAATCCCGCTGAGCCTTGGGCGGCAGTTGCCTTTTTGAAGTGGTCAGACATAGGGACTTCTGGGTGGCTCAGTTGGGTAAGCGTCTGCCTTCGGCTCAGGTCATGATTCCAGGGTCCTGGGATGAGTCCCACATCAGGCTCCCTGCTCAGCAGGGAGACTGCTTCTCCCTCTCCCTCTGCCTGCCGCTCTCCCTGTGTTCTCTATCTCTCTGTGTGTCAAATAAATAAATAAAATCTTAAAAAAATGAAGTGGTCAGACAAAGAGGGGACAGGTCTGAAAAATCTGACGGTTTGCTGCCAAAATCCTCCCCTTTTTAAAGGGTTTAATAGGTCTTGGGCCCCCAGAGGCTTCCTTTGGTTCTGCTCATAATCAGTTCTGGGTGTCAGCTCACCACTGGTCCAAGTGATAACTCTAGACCCACCCAGGGGCCCCTCGAGTTTTTATTTAAGGTCAGTTGTTGCTTGACAAAACAGACCACCTAAGAACTTTATTTGAAAAACACTTGGAGTCTAATCTCCCCCCCAAGAACCCGCCCAGCAGCTGCCCAACTAGGAACTCCATGGGCAGCAATGCAGCCCTCCCAGAGGTCACTCCACAGAATCCCAAGCCTCAGCGGTAAGTGCCATGAGCAGCGTACTCACAGAGGTAGTGAATACGGACGACTCCGGGCACAACCCAGCCATATTAAGTCTGTGCAGCCGAGTGGTTGAGAAGCCCCGCCCTACACCCGAGCGTCCTCCAATCGCAACGCACGCGTGGCGCAAAGGGCCGAGAGGGCAGGGCGCCCGGAGAAGCCCCGCCCGCTGCCCGAGCACCCGCCAATTGCAGCGCGCAATATGGCGCGCCCTGAGCGTTCGGAGGCGCGCAGCCTTCAGGCGCCTTGAGCTGGAGGCGTGCGTTTGGGGGACCTGAGCGCGTGGGCGGAGGCGGTGTGCCTGGAGATGCCCCGCAGAGGTAGCTCTAGTGGCCGGAAGGTAAGTAAGTTCTGGGCTGGGAACCCGCGTCCGGCCAAGCGCGCGGTCTCTGCGCTGTCTCTGCTGGTCGCCCTGGAGCGCCCCCCCACCCCCGCGCGCCATTGTGTCCCCACTCCCCTTTATTCCCCATGGGCCGGGCAAACGGGGCTCAAGGACCGCGTGGCTCGCCTCAGGCTGGTAGGGGTGAGAGGTGGGCGCTGTGTAGACGGTGATCTTAGGCTAGGCTGCGGCAGCTTCCGTGGGTGAGCATGGCTAGAACCCGCGTCGCGGTTTGCCTCTTCTGAGGTCGGTCTCTTGTACAGGTGTGCGTATTGAGCCCTCCGCGGGCCGTCGGTGTCGAGCCTTTCCCGTGGGATGGGAGGGCCGGGAGAAAAACCACTGGAGGCGCGGAGGGGAGAGCCACTACTCTGGGAAAGGCGAGAGGGCGCAGCCGGAGAGGTGATGGAAGTGAGCAACAGGAGTTGAATCTGGAACTAGCGTGTGAGATATATTTATCCTCTCTAGTGTTTGGCATTGTCTCCTTTTGACTTCACGGTACACACGAAGACAGCGGTGGATATTGGAATGGATGTGCCATTTTTTCCCCAGATATCTCCGTTGCCACACTTTTCCTTTCTATTCTAAACTGTTTCTGAATCTTCTATTCCTGCGTCAGTGGGAGAGGAGTCTAAAGCTAACCGCTGCCAAACTGTGTATACCAACTTATACCACAGTGTCTGAACACGGAGTACGTGTAAAGGAAATATTGCATTAATGATATTTAGATGATTGTACCTGTATTTGTGAGTACATCCTTTTCTTCCGTGAATTGTGTTTTCTTGGTACTCACGTGTCCATTACCTTTTTAAGCTGTTTCTGAGTTCCTTGCTTACAAATATGCTTGTCTCATCATATTAAAACAAAATTTTAAAAAGCAAACACAGTATTTTCTTTTTTTCCCCCAAGAGAGAGCGCTCCAGCAGAGGGGGAGGAGCAGAGGGAAAGGGAGAGAGAGAAATCTTAAGGGGGCTTCATGCTCAGCGCAGAGCCCACGGGGGGGGGGGGGGGGGGCGGCTTGATCTCATGACCTGAGTGAAATCAAGAGTTGGGCTTAACTGGACTAAGCCGCCTAGATGTCTCTGAGTGCCTCCTTTTTTGACTCCTCTTCCTTTTACAACCCCCCCCAAAAACAAAAAACAAAACAAAAACAAAAACACCTTCTTGAAAAAATAGTCCACATATACAGGTTCAACTTGCTTATTATGTTTCTTTGCTTCTGGAATATCGTCACTTGTCAGAGACTGAATTTTGTAACTGATTACAGGGAGTAAAAGAAACCTATGTCAAACATACCTATTGATTGTAAGACACATTCTGATTCCAGAAATATTCAAATGTGAAAAAAAATCAAGGAATTAAATGAAATTGTTAACTCATGGTCACTGTAGCATTTGACACATCACTTACTTTTATTTAATTCTTTTGGGGGGGACAAGTATCCCTGACTCTTGCTATCCTGATTCTCTTCCTGTCTTGCATCTGCTCATTTGCTTCTCTTTAAAGATTTATTTTTATATAGAGAGGAGAGTGTGAGCGCATGAGGTGGGGGAAGGGGCGGGAGGAGAGGGAGAGAATCTCAAGTAGACTCCCCGCTGAGTGCAGAGCTGGACTCCGGGCTCAGTCTCACAACCCTGAGATCATGACCTGAGCCAAAATCAAGAGTTGGATGCTTAACTGACTGAGTCACCACCCAGGCACCCCTTATTTACTTCTCTTTACTCTTTTCCTGCCATGTTCTAATTTTTGATCTGGTGCTTTTTTTTTTTTTTTTTTACAAATTTGTTCTCTGCAATCTCATAGGTTGATGTTAGCTGTCACTCTATATAGCTGACTTTTCCTTGAGCTCAGTTTAAACTCAGTGTATCATGAAGTCATCAATTTCACATCCTTAGTCCACTAAGCCCTAATAGTTTCTTTTGTGTTGTGTTGGTCTCATCCTATTCATGGTGATGCTTGGCTAGGAATGCCTGAGGCACTTGCCTGGGCCCCCAGATTACTTGTAGCAAGCCATTTCTCCCAACCAGAGCCATTCTTGTGGCTGAGCAGACCTTGTGGTTATCGTGATTGCAGGATGCACTTCAGCAAAATCCACCAGGGAACTTTGAGGAATGAGATTTATTACTCACAGATCCTAGAGGGTATATTGCACACCCAAGGGCCACACTGTGAGGTTGAGGGAGGCTGGGGGAGAAGGAGAGCAAGAGATCTTGGGGTCTGCTTTTATTAGGTTCTGAGGGTGGGATATCTACGGTTTTGGAGATTAATTCTTTATTGGCTAATTTATTTATTATTTTTTTAGAGATTTTATTTGAGAGAGAGAATAGAGAGAGAGAGAGAGAGAGAGCGCACAAGGGGGGGGAGCAGGAGAGGGAGAAGCAAACTCCCTGCTGAGCAGGGAGCCCAATGTGGGACTCTATCCCGGGACTCCAGGATCATGACCTGAGCTGAAGGCAGTCGCTTTACCAACTGAGCCACCCAGGCGCCCCTTTATTGGCTAATTTAAAGCCTAAGAGTGGGAATTAGGGCACCAGAAGGAAGAAGCAGCGTCACTCAAATGGTCAGTTATGTAGGTTTAACTGTAGGTTATCGAGGGTGTTTTGAAAGCGGGACCTTTATGAGGAGGGAGGGACGGCTTAATTCCTTATCATGCTGATTTGCTAGTAATTGTCATGTAACTGGTGCTATGTTTATTCAAGATGATGTCTTCTGAAATGGATGCCTTGGCAACGAAAAATTTAGTGTCAGGCATTCACATTACGTCTTAGAAATCTTAGTTTTTGGGCGCCTGGGTGGCTCAGTTGTTAAGCGTCTGCCTTTGGCTCAGGTCATGATCCCAGGGTCCTGGAATTGAGTCCCACATCAGACTCCCTGCTCGGCGGGAGGCCTTCTTCTCCCTCTGACCCTCTCCCCTGCTTGTGTTCCTGCTCTCGCTGTCTCTCTCTCTGTCAAATAAATAAATAAAATCTTTAAAAAAAAAAAAAAGAAATCTTAGTTTTTGACTTGAGACTCTCAGGAACTTATCAGTTTTTCTTTTCAATAATTGTACTAGTGATCTATTGCTGTTTAATGAATTATCTCAAAACTGAAGCAGCTTAAAACAAATGCTTATTTTTTCATATAGTTTCTGAAGGTCAGAAATCTGGGAATGGGTCTACTGGCTGGTTCCAGCTAAGGGTCTCCTACAAGTGGCATTCAAATAAAGGGTCACTGAGGTGGCTCAGTTGGTTAAGCGACTGCCTTCGGCTCAGGTCATGATCCTGGAGACCCGGGATCGAGTCCCACGTTGGGCTCCCTGCTCAGCAGGGAGTCTGCTTCTCCCTCTGACCCTCTTCCCTCTCGTTTTCTCTATCTCTCATTCTCTCTCTCAAATAAATAAATAAAATCTTTAAAAAAAAAAAGGGTCACTGAGGCTGTAGGATCCACTTCTAAATTTACCCATGTGTTTGTTGGCAAGGGTCAGTTACTTGCCACTTCCATAGGGCAGCTCTCACAACATGGCAACTGGCTTTCTGAAGAGAAAGAGAGAGGGATGGACTAAGAAAGAGGCCCTGGTGTCTTTTATAACAGTGTCAGAAGTGACATATCATCTCTTCCTTCCTGTTCTCTTCATCACAGATCAACCTGGTACAGTGTGAGAGGGGACTAGAGAGGATGTGAATGCTAAAAGATAGGAATGATAGGGAACCATCTTGGAGGCTACCTACCCCAATAGTTTTTCCCCAGGTTTTTTTTTTTTTTTTCCCTAGAAAAGTTTTCTTTATTGTCACATGATAAACCAGTCTGGGAAAATTATATAAGGTGTTATCAATGGTTACAAGGTGAATTGTACATTTCCCTTACTTTAATACATATGCTTTCACTCTTCTCACCTTTCTTGGTTAAATTATAATATGGTAACAGATAACAAGGCACAATTTTCAGTCACATACTTCCTATTTAAAATTATTCTAGTTATTATAAAGATGTTATAATAACATGTATCTCTAAAATATAAGAGGTTTGAAGCAAAGGGGTAAAGACTCTGCTAGAATCATGAAGAGTTCACTGTCTTGTCAAAGAATACCATCTGAACTCCACAGGGAACATGCTCCAAATTCCACGAGGAGAAACACATACCTGTTTTATCCCTGTCTGGTTCACCAGTAGTTAGCACTATACATTTTTCTCATTGCTGTCAGGTTCAGTATCCTTTTGTCAAAGTATTTAGTCCTTATGAAAATTTTTTTCTTAGCAAATTCTGACTATTATTCTTATTTTATAGTAGGAGTCTAGGGGCCAAGTAATTTTAGTGTTTGTTGGACCAAAACTAGTTTGCTCCACATATACTCCAGGAGCTTGGCCAGATTCCCACAGTACAGATCCTCAGGTTTTTTTTTTTCCCCCATTTTCTATCACCCTAGGTCAGGTCCAAAGTACTTCCTGCTTGGAGTGGTTTTGTAGTACCAGCCATGTAGCATGTTCCTGTTCCATCTTCTGAGATGACTTTCCCTTAGAGACACCACTTTAATTATATTGTTATTCCTCTGCTTAAGCATCATTTTACTTCTTATTGATAACATAATCATTTATTTTGGACTTAATACATGATATGTATTAACTTATTTACTTCAACAGTCCTATTAAACAGGTTCTATTAGTCTCATTTTTTGGACAAGGAAACTGAGGTATAGCAGAGAGTTTAAGTACTTTGCCCAAGGTCACAAAACAATTAAGTGAAGAAGCCAGGATTTGTATGCAGGTAGTCACTTCCAGACCTTGCTTTTGTTCAGGCTCTCATCCTGTTATTCACAGCTTCTACAAAGTGGCCATACCTTATTCCATAACTTCGTTCATTATTTATCCTTTAGGTAAAGTAAATGACTGTTTTCACTGTACTTTCTTCTTGGTATTTACGCATGTTCTTGGTTTGGAGTAATGCCATATCTTCCATTTCTGCTTATTGGAACCTTGATCATCTGTCAAGGTCCACCTCAAATCCCACCTTCTTTCTGATCATCCCAGTTGTAAATGGACTTTATTCTGTATTCCTGTGAAACTTTGTACATATCATTCTTATAGCTTCACGTCTTGTATTAGGTTTACTTGTACCCATCTTAATAATGTAGACATCTTAAGATTATGTCTTCACCCCATGTCCCCCAGAGCACCTGCCATAACCCTTGTACATATTAAGTACCTAATAAATATCTGATGAATGAATGGAAGGGGTACTAGTTCAGAAGATTTGCAAGTATTCTAGCTCTGAAGAAACATAGGGAAATAACTTAGAAGACTTGGGTACCACCCTCAGCTCTGCAAATAACTAATTTTGTGATTTTGGACAAGCCACAGAAATCTTTCTGGACTCTTACGATGACAGTTGATATGGTCATGGACTAAAGCAGTAGAATTGGGAATGGGGTTGGGAGAGGACTGAGTTGACAAATTATAAATGGAAGAGGAGATAGGCACTGAAATTGAAAGATGAAGAGGGGAGAATCAGTGGTGATCCAGAAGTTGAACCTCTGAAAAACAGAAAGGTTGAGGAGAATTAGTTGCTTCTTACCTGAGTTAGGATGTATAGATGTGTGAAACTTCAGCCCAGGGGATAGACTGGGGCAGGCAATTGCTCAAAGGCTAGGAGTATTTTAGTTCTTTCTTCCCTCCTGCCTTAGGCCCCTCACTGCCCCTTCAAGTTCTTTTTCCTTTATGCTTTGTGTTCCCTTTCCTTGCTAAAAGCCAGGAATGACCATAAATACTCCCTTTCTCTCCCAGTTGCTTACCTTTTGAGATTTCCTGGTCTTCCCCTTTACTCACAGTTCCTTTTACCTCCTCAGACTGAATTATAGCTCTCCCTGTTCTCTCCACTCTTTCCCCACCGAAGGTAAAACTATCTTGGCAAGATCCTAAAAGGGAGAAAAGGGAAATTATATCTTCCTGGTGACACCCTCCTTCCTTAATCTTTTGGGTTCTCATTAAAAAACTTACTTTATTTCTGGTGCTTCTTGCATAATGACAAGGGTATGATGGTAGGTATTAATTAAATACAATGTATATGTCTGTTTGAATTGAAGAGTACACAGGGCTACATTTCAAGTGAAAAGTGTTTCTCAAGAAAGGGACATATTTTCCTTCTTTGAAGCAGGAAAGATGGAGCCAGTGGAGAAAATAAGGACCCTTTACTACAAAGATTGGATTCTGTTACAGAAAGGGCTTAGTTTTGAAGACTAGGAACATTTTTACTCTGAGACCATAGGGAAGAAGAACTCAGATTTTAACCTTGGGGGGGAAGATGTGATGACTTGAGCTCTGACAGTGACATGGAGAGGTAAAGGTAAGTGTGGGTTTGGAATTGGTGTATGTATGTGATTGTGTGTATGTGTGTGTGAGTAGAGAGCTAGGGAATGATTAAGAGTGTTTACCAGCATTGCCCAAGGACATGTAATAAGAAAATAGGAAGGAAGTTCTCATTTGGGGTCTTTTTACAGTAGCCCTGTGGATTGGTGATTGGTAAAGTGAATTGGTAGAAGGGAAGGAGTCTTCATGCTTGAAAGGCAATACTGGAGTTGTTGGCCATAGAGTGCAGAGTGGTAAGGGAGACATCATGATTGGGAGCAAGCTAGTGACTGATAAAATGAATGGGCTTGAGACTTAAAAATGTCCCAGTGAATTCCCAGATAACTCAGAGAATTCCCAAATACTCAGTCAGAAACTCAGCCAGTGGTACCTTCTTTGTGTGGAAGGTGCACATTATAGTTATTGTTAGGCACTTTTGTTAAGATGAGATAATGCAGAGTCAGTGGCTAGAATCCCTATTTCTGTAATTAGATGTACATGGGGGAAAATATTGATGTTGCTTACTAGCTCTGACTAGGGCAATATACCTAACATTTTAAGTTGTAGTTTTTTTGTCTACAAAATGGAAATAATACCTATATCTTTTAGCATTAGTATGAGGATTAAATGGTGAGAATGCATGAAATGATATGCTGAACACATAAGCACTCAGTGTTAGCGGTAATGAAAGCAGTTAATAATAATAAAACACCATGATAATGAAAGGATTTTTATATGAGGACAAACCTATCATACATCCTCTATTACTTTGCCTCTAGATTTCCCTGGAATTATTTCTTTCTGCTTGCTGAGGAAGGACTAGGAAGAGGGCTTAGTTTTAAAATTGTTCAGTGATGGTGAGGGATTCTCTCATAGTTATCTTGGTAGGAATACCTTAAGGTTCCAATTTTAGCCCGTGATAATCTCATCGGATGACTTACTGGTGGCTCTATTCAGAATTAGACTACTTAGTATTGACATTATCCTTAAAATGGAAGGGAAAGAGAGGTAATGTTTTTTTGTCAAGTACTTCACATATATGCCTCATTTAAGGGAGAAGGTGTTCTTTCTTTTTAATGAATAATATATGCTTACAAATAAGATAAAATTGTACAAAAAAGTTTCTCATGAAAACCAGCAATCCCTGTCCTGTTCTTTCCTGTACCTAATTCTGTCCCTGAGAGGCAATTACTTTTTTAAAATTGAGATAACTATAGAATTACATACGGTTGTAAAGAATAATAGAGATCTCCTGTATCCTTCACCCAGTTTGCTCCAATAGTAACATTTTGCAAAACTGTAGTACAGCATCACCACAGATATATTGACGTTAATACAATCCAATTATCTTGTACAGATTTCTCTAGACTTTGTGTATTTAGTTCTGTGCATTTTTACACATGTATAGGGTCATGTATCCACCACCACTAGAGATACTGAACAGTTCCATTAGCACAGGAATCCCTTTAATAATCAAACATACCCACTCCCTTTCAGTAACTCCCACCACTGACCCCTAGCATTTTAAACATTGCATCATTTCAAAAATGTTATAGAGATGGAATTGTATGGTTTATAATCTTTTGGGGTCATTTTTTTTTTCACTCAGCATAATACTCTGGAGATTAATCCAAGTTGGTTTGTTCATTTTTATTGCTGAGTAGTATTCCATGGAATGAATGTACTACAGTTTGGCTCAACATTTTACTCGTTGAAGGACATCTGGGCTGTTGCCACTGTTGGCTCTTTTGACTAAATTGCTATGAACACTTGTGTACAGATTTTTGTTTGAACATAGGTTTTCTTTTTTCTAAGATAAATGCCCAAGTTAATTGCTGGGTCATATGGTAATTGGATGTTTAGTTTTATTTTATTAAGGTTATGTATTTTTTAAAGATTTTATTTGTCAGAGAGAGAGCGCGCACGTGAGCGCAAGCAGGGGGAGCAGCAGGCAGACGGAGAAGCAGGCTCCCTGCTGATTAAGGAGCCCAGTGTGGGACTCCATCCCAGGACCTTGAGATCATGACCTGAGCCGAAGGCAGATACTTAATCAACTGAGCCACCCAGGCGTCCCTTAAGATTGCATTTTTAAGTAATCTCTACACCCAGTGTGGGGCTCAAGCTTGCAACCCGAGATCAAGAATTGCATGCCCTATGGACTGAACCAGCTGGGTACCCCTGGATGTTTAGTTTTATAATAAACTAACAAACTGTTTCTCACAGTGGCTGTACAATATTACAGTGACAGTGGCAATGTGTGAGTGATTCAGAGATAATAAATTTGTCCTTTTAAAGTATACAGTTCATTGGTTTTTAGTGTATTCACAGAGTTGGGCAAATATTTCTAATTACAGAACATTTTCATCACCCTAAAAAAAAACTCCATGGCATCCACAAAGCTACTTTCTCTCTGTATGGATTTACCTATTCTGGACATTTCATATAAATGGAATAATATCTGGTCTTTTATACTGGCTTCTTTCACTTAGCCTAATGTTTTCAAGTGTACCCATTATTGTTGCTTTATTCCTCTTTATGGTTGAATAATTTTCCATTGCATGGATATAGTACATTTAAAAAATCCATTCATCAATGTATAAACATTTGGATTATTTCTACGTTTGGTTGTTAGGAGTAATACTATGAGCCTCTCTGTACCAGTTTTTGGGTTGACCTAAGTTTTCATTTCTCTTGGCTATTAACGTACTGATAGAATTGCTGGGTCGTATGGTAATTCTGTGATTAAATTTTAAGGAACTGCCAAATTTTGTTCCAAAG
Organism: Callorhinus ursinus; assembly: GCF_003265705.2. Classification (NCBI taxonomy): domain Eukaryota; kingdom Metazoa; phylum Chordata; class Mammalia; order Carnivora; family Otariidae; genus Callorhinus; species Callorhinus ursinus. The sequence continues at coordinate 38,311 of NW_027397067.1, forward strand.
AGGTTGCATCATTTTATAGTCTCACCAGAAAGGAATGAGGATTCTAATTTCTCCACGTCCTTGTCAACACTTGTCATTGCCTATCGTTTGATTTTAGCCATCTTAATGGGTAGAAAGTGTTATCTCATTGTTTTGGTTTTGGTTTACATTTTCCTAATGACTAATGATGTTGAATGTCTTTTCAAGTACTTATTCGCCATTTTTATGTTTTCTTTGAAGAAATACCTATTTAATTATTTGCCCATGCTTTAGTTGGGTTATTTATCTTCTTTTATAAAGTGTTCTTTATAAGTTCTTATACCACTCGTATATCAGATACATGATTTGCAAATATTTTCTCCCATTCTGTGGGCTATCTTTCCATTTTCTTGATGGTGTCATTTGCAGCACAAGTATTTTAAAATTTTGAAGTCCAATCTGTTTTTACTTTCATTGCTTATACTTTTGGTATCCTAAGAAATTATTGCCTAACCCAAAATCATGATTTCTTTTTTTTCTTTTATTTTCTTAAAGATTTTATTTATTTATTAGGGAGAGAGAGAGCACAAGCAATGAGAGGTGGAGGGGCAGAGGGAGAAGGAGAACTCCCCTCCCGCCCCCCGAGCACGGAGCCCAGTGTGGGGCTCGATCCCAGGACCCTGGGATCATGGCCTGAGCCAAAGGCAGACGCTTAACTGACTGAACCACCCAGATGTGGCCCCCCCGCCTTTTTAAAAATATTTTATTTATTTGAGAGTGAGCGATTGAGAGAGATCGAGGAAGCATGAGTGGGGGAGGAGCAGAGGGAGAGGGAGAAGCAGACTCCCAGCTGAGCAAGGAGCCTGATGTGGGGCTCCATCCTGGGACTCCAGGATCATGACCTGAGCTGAAGGCAGGAGCTTAAACTGGACTGAAACACCCAGGTGCTCCATGAAGATTTATTTCTAAGAGTTTTTTTCTTAGAGTTTTATAGTTTTAGCTTTTTCACTTAAAACTGGTTCACTTTGAGTTAATTTTTGTGTGTGGTATAAGGTGTCTAGCTTCATTTTTATGCATGTGGATATCCAGTTGTCCCAGCACTATTTGTTGAAAAGATTATTCTTTTTCCACAATATTTTATTGTGTTTTTTTTGAAATTCAATTGACCATAAATGTAAGAGTTTATTTCTTTTTTTAAAAAAGATTTATTTATTTGAGAGAGCGAGAATGAGAGAGAGAGAGAGAGAGAGTACATGAGTGGGGGGAGGGTTAGAGGGAGAAGCAGGCTCCTTGCTGAGCAAGGAGCCCAATGCAGGACTCGATCCCGGGACTCCAGGATCATGACCTGAGCCGAGTTTATTTCTTGATTATGAATTCTCTTCCAGTGATGTGTGCTGTCCTTCTGCCAGTGCCATACTTTCTTAATTATTGTAGCTTGTGAAGTCTCTATAATTTTTTTTAGGTTTTAAGATTATTTAAATTGTTCTGGGTTCCTTGGCTTTCCATGTGAATAATAACATCAGCTTGTCAACTTCTGCAAAGAGCCATCTGGGATTTTTATTGGATTAAGTCTGTAGATTAATTGGAGAGTATTGTCATCTTAATATTAAGTTTTCCAGGGCACTTGGGTGGATCAGTTGGTTAAGGGTCTGACTCTTTTTTTTTTTTTTTAAAGATTTTATTTATTTATTTGACAGAGAGAGACACAGCGAGAGAGGGAACACAAGCAGGGGGAGTGGGAGAGGGAGAAGCAGGCTCCCAGCTGAGCAGGGAGCCCGATGTGGGCCTTGATCCCAGGACCCTGGGGTCATGACCTGAGCCGAAGGCAGATGCTTAACAACTGAGCCACCCAGGCGCCCAAGGGTCCGACTCTTGATTTTGGCTCAGGTCATGATCTCAGGGTCATGAGATTGAGACCATAGTCAGGCTCCATGCTAGGAATGAAGCCTGGTTAAGATTCTCTCTCTCCCTCTTCCCCTCCCCCCACACTCTCGCTCTCTCAGAAAAAATTGTTTTCCTTTTCCAATCCTTGAACATGGGCTGTCTTTCCATTTTTAGATCTTTAATTTCTTTCAACTGTATTTTATAGTTTTCACTTTGAAAGTCTTGCATTTTTTTGGTTACATTTATTCCTTAAGTATTTTATTCTTTTTGGTACTATTAGTGCATTTTTTTTTTTTAGATTTTATTTAAATTTGAGTCAGTTAACATATAGTGTATTATTAGTTTCAGGGGTAGAATTTAATGATTCATCACTTGCAGACAACACATAGTGCTCAACACAAGAGCACTCGTTAATACCCATCACCCCATTTAGCTCCCCCCCACCCACCTCCCTTCCAGGAACCCTCAGTTTGTTGTCTCTAGTTGAGTCTCTTATGGTTTTATTAGCACAGTTTTTAAAATTCATTTATGTATTGGTCATTGTTAGTATGTATAAATACAATTGACTTTTTATATTGAGATTGTATTTTGCAACTTTGTTGAACTCTTATTCTTCTGAGGTTTATAATTCTTTATTAAGCTAATATTTAGTCAATAAACTCATTTGTATCAGACACAAACCAAAAAACCCATATGATATCATGAGACAGTTTCAATATTCATGGTGAACATAGGACTTAAACAAAGTCTCCCTTTTCAAGATCAGTGCATCTAGACTGTTTAACCTACAGAATTATCTTTGATGATCAAAAAACCAAAGGAAAAAATGACATTTTTAAAAAGGAAAATGGTAGTTTCAAAGTCAGTGACTTTTTCCCTCATTTCAAAAGCATGGAATTTTTCTAAAATGTTGACTAAAAAGGTTAAATAAATACTGTACACCTTAACTAAACAAAGTTGACAAAAAAAGTTATCTACAGATCTAAAATGAATCCATGCAGATTTATAAAAATCATTCTACCTCCTTGCCTTTCTTATCTTTTCTAATATATATTTTAACAAAATAATATGCTTTCAAAATATGCAACATATAAAGCAAGATCATTTTTATCAGTAATTTAAAGGAGAAAAAAGATCCCTAAGGTATAACTGTACAGAGAAGCAAAACAAACTCTGAAGTGAAGAGTGATTATGATGTTTTCAAAGTAGAAATGTGTGACTTTTATTTAAATGTTACAGTGGCAGGCTGTTGGGGCTACTGGCTGGCTCAGTTGGAAGAGCATGCCTCTCTTGATCTTGGGGTTGTGAGTTCAAGCCCCACATTGGGTGTAGAGATTACTAAAAAAAAAGAATAAAATCGGCTACCTAATTAATCCGGACAGTAAGGAAAGCAGGATGGGTCAGGGAGTAAGAGCTGGCATGAAAGAGACTAAACTAAGAAGATAATCTACCTTGTCTTCAGTTTCTCTTTTGACTTCTCGTCAAGTATAAAGGCAGAGAAAAACTACTCATTCCCAGCACAGGTTCAATAAAAAATAAAATGGCAAAGCTTACCCCTTGCTATGTTCCACTAATGTTTTACCTATAAAAATGGGAAGAAATTTAGGGAAAACTACTTTCAGATCAAGTGAGTTAAAGACAAGTATATTTTAAGTTAATCCTTTAACTATGAGTAATACTCCATTCTAAAAGATTGGTCTGAGAAGGGAGAAAGTAGGAAACTATTTTAAGCTCCATATAAATTGAATCTTTATACTCATTTATCTTTCAAGTATAAAAACATTTTAAGTTATCATTTCCTCTTTAATCCTCTAAGATCTCATGCAAAAAGATGAATCAAGCCTCACTCATAACACAGACTTAGAAACAAAAGCAAAAAAAAAAATAAAATGACATAAGTTACACTATTACATAATGGGAACAAAGTTAGGCCTGCTCCTTTAGTTATTAGTGTGTTATAGATACGTTAGTAAATATCAGTGAAGTGATTGAATACTAAACTGGTCATATCTTCCACATAAAATAAGTTGGAAGGGGAGGCACTTCATCAGAACTATTAAAAATAAAGTTTTGTAATCCTTTTTAAGGGATTCCTTAAATTTCATTTTTCAACTTTTTAAAACATTTTATATTTAAATTCAATTTAGTTAACATATAGTGTATTATTAGTTTCAGGGATAGAATTTAGTGATTCATCAGTTGCATAACACCCAGTGCTCATTACATCAAGTGCCCTCTTTAATGCCCATCACCCAATTACCCCTTCTCCCTACCAATCTCTCTTCCGGTAACCCTCAGTTTGTTTCCTATGGTTAACAGTCTTTGGTGATTTGTGTTCTACTCTGTTTTTATCTTATTTTATTTTTTTTCCCTTCCCCTATGTTCATCAGTTTTGTTTCTTAAATTCCACCATGAGTGAAATCAAAGCCAAAGTCTTTCTCTGACTGACTTATTTTGCTAAGCATAACTCACTGGGTCCATCGACATCATTGTAACTGGCAAGATTTCATTCTTTTTGATGGCTGAGTAATATTCCATTACAGACACACATATATGTACATATATATACATATATTTGTATATTTTTGGTGTCTGGGTAATATTCTATTGTATATATGTATATACTCCACATCTTCTTTATCCATTCATCTGTTGATGGACATCTGAGCTCTTTCCATAGTTTGGCTATTGTGGACATTGCAGCTATAAATATTGGGGTGCATGAGCTCCTTCAGATCACTATGTTTGTGTCCTTTGGATAAATACCTAGTAGTGCAATTGCTGAGTCATAGGGTAACTCTATTTTTCACTTTTTGAGGAACCTCCTACAGTTTTCCAGAGTGGCTGTACCAGTTTGCATTCTGACCAACAGTGTAAGAGGGTTCCCCTTTCTCTGCATCCTCACCAACATTTGTTTCCTTAATTTTAGCCATTCTGACTGGTATGAGGTGGAATCTTATTGTGGTTTTGATTTGTATTTCCCTGATGCTGAGTGATGTTGAGCTATTTCTCATATGTCTGTTGCCATTTGTATTTCTTCTTTGGAGAAATGTCTGTTCATATCTTTTGATGGTATTTTGACTGGACTTTGTTTTTTTGGACGTTGAGTTTTATAAGTTTTTTTTTTTTTACATTTTATTTATTTGAGAGAGCAAGCGAAAGAGAGAGCACGAGCAGAAGGGAGAGGCAGAAGGGAGAGGCAGAGGGAGAGGGAGAAGCAGACTCCCTGCTGAGCCTGGTGCGGGATTCCATCCCAGGACTCTGGGGTCATGACATAAGCGGAAGGCAGATGTTTAATCAACTGAGCCACCCAGGTGCCCTGATAAGTTCTTTATAGGTCTCGGGCACTAGGCCTTTATCCAATATGTTCTTTGCAAATAACTTCTCCCATTCCATAGGTTGCCTTTGTTTTGTTGACTGTTTCCTTTGCTTTGGAAAAGCTTTTTATCCTGATGAAGTCCCAATAGTTCATTTTTGCTTTTGTTTCTCTTGCCTTTGGAGATGTGTCTTGCAAGAAGTTGCTGTGGCTGAAGACAAAGAGGTTGCTGACTGTGTTTTCCTCTAAGATTTTGGTGGATTTCTATCTCATATTTAGGTCTTTCATCCATTTCGTATTTATTTGTGTATGGTGTAAGAAAATGGTCCAGTTTAATTCTTCTGCATGTGGCTGTCCAGTTTTCCCAACACCATTTGTTGAAGAGACTTTTTTCCATTGAATATTCTTTTTTGCTTTGTCAAAGATTAGTTGACCATAGAGTAGAGGGTCCATTTCTGGGTTCTCTATTCTGTTCCATTGGTCTATGTGTCTGTTTTTTTTTTTTTTTTTTAAGATTTTATTTATTTGAGAGAGAGAGAATGAGAGAGAGAGAGCACGAGAGGGAAGAGGGTCAGAGGGAGAAGCAGACTCCCCGCCGAGCAGGGAGCCCGATGCGGGACTCGATCCCAGGATTCCAGGATCGTGACCTGAGCTGAAGGCAGTCGCTTAACCAACTGAGCCTCCCAGGCGCCCGAACAGGGCGAAGTCATTTTCTCCTGTCACCCACCAACTTGATCCACATCAGTGAGCTAAAGAGTGCGAAGTGGAGAACAAAGCCCTACACTAACAGTAGCATTGACTACCTATGGACAACATTTTCCAGATCTTCCTTCTTAGGTATTTTTGGCCAGTCTTGGTTTGGGAAACCACTATTGCTGCTTCAGATATCTGCAATAATAATTTGCTTAGTAATAATTTATAATTAATAATTCATTGCTGCTGATTGTTTTAAAGAAATGGCCTGGGGATAGGGCTTTCCCACCAAAGAACTGCTGAATCAAAATGTAAGTCCCATGAATAAGTTTTTCCCCAGAAGCTACCAGGCAGGTTAGACAGTGATAGTACTCTGGAGAGGCCTTGTGAGAAGCTCTAAGCCTAGTTTCCTCTCTCCTATGACTGTTAGGCTGCTGGTTTGCACAGCTACTCTGGTTATGAAATTACTGTTTTATTGAAGCTGCCATGGAGCTAGAGAGGGGGCATGAGTCTAGGGCAAGTTAAAACACCACAAAGTTTATTGTTCTTGTTGAGATTCAGCTGTTTTCTTGGGTAAATGCTATTCAGATTGTTAAGAGCTTATAGTTAAGTTCTGAAAAATTAGATTTTTTTAATTAAATTTTTTATTGTTATGTTAATCACCATATATTACATAATTTGTTTTGGCGTACTGTTCCATGATTCATTGTTTGTTCATAACACCCAGTGCTCCATGCAGAATGTGCCCTCCTCAATACCCATCACCAGGCTAACCCATCCCCCCACCCTCCTCCCCTCCAGAAACCTCAGTTTGTTTTTCAGAGTCCATCATCTCTCCTGGTTCGTCTCCCCCTCTGACTTACTCCCCTTCATTCTTCCTCTCCTGCTATCTTCTTCTTTTTCTTTTTTCTTAAAATATGTTGCGTTATTTGTTTCAGAAGTCCAGATCTGTGATTCAACAGTCTTACACAACTCACAGCGCTCACCGTAGCACGTATCTTCCCCAGTGTCCATCACCCAGCCACCCCATCCCTCCCACCCCCGACCACTCCAGTAACACTCAGTTTGTTCCTGAGATTAAGAATTCCTCATATCAGTGAGGTCATATGATACATGTCTTTCTCTGATTGACTTATTTCACTCAGCATAACAGCCTCCAGTTCCATCCACGTCGTTGCAAATGGCAAGATCTCATTCCTTTTGATGGCTGCATAATATGCCATTGTGTATATATACCACATCTTCTTTATCCATTCATCCGTCGATGGACATCTTGGCTCTTTCCACAGTTTGGCTATTGTGGACATTGCTGCTATAAACATAGGGGTGCACGTACCCCTTCGGGTCCCTACATTTGTATCTTTGGGGTAAATACCCAGTAGTGAAATTGCTGGATCGAATGGTAGCTCTAATTTCAACTGTTTGAGGAACCTCCATACTGTTTTCCAGAGGGGTTGCACGAGCTTGCATTCCCACCAACAGTGTAGGAGGGTTCCCCTTTCTCCACATCCCCGCCAACATCTGTCGTTCCCTGACTTGATAATTTTAGCCATTCTGACGGGTGTGAGGTGGTATCTCATTGAGGTTTTGATTTGGATTTCCCTGATGCGGAGCGATGTTGAGCACTTTTTCATGTGCCTGTTGGCCATTTGGATGTCTTCTTTGGAAAAATGTCTGTTCATGTCTTCCGCCCATTTCTTGATTGGATTATTTGTTCTTTGGGTGTTGAGTTTGATAAGTTCTTTATAGATTTTGGATACTAGCCCTTTATCTGATATGTCATTTGCAAATATTTTCTCCCATTCTGTCGGTTGTCTTTTGGTTTTGTGGACTGTTTCTTTTGCTGTGCAAAAGCTTTTTATCTTGATGAAATCCCAATAGTTCATTTTTGCCCTGGCTTCCTGTGCCTTTGGTGATGTTTCTAGGAAGAAGTTGCTGCGGCTGAGGTCGAAGAGGTTGCTACCTGTGTTCTCCTTTAGGATTTGGATGGACTCCTGTCTCACGTTTAGGTCTTTCAACCATTTGGAGTCTATTCTTGTGTGTGGTGTAAGGAAATGGTCCAGTTTCATTCTTCTGCATGTGGCTGTCCAATTTTCCCAACACCATTTGTTGAAGAGACTGTCTTTTTTCCACTGGACATTCTTTCCTGCTTTGTCAAAGATAAGTTGACCATAGAGTTGAGGGTCCATTTCTGGGCTCTCAATTCTGTTCCATTGATCTATGTGTCTGTTTTTGTGCCAGTACCATACTGTCTTGATGATGACAGCTTTGTAATAGAGCTGGAAGTCCGGAATTGTGATGCCGCCAGCTTTGCTTTTCTTTTTCAATATTCCTCTGGCTATTCGGGGTCTCTTCTGGTTCCATACAAATTTTAGGATTATTTGTTCCATTTCTTTGAAAAAAGTGGATGGTATTTTGATGGGGATTGTATTGAATGTGTAGATTGCTCTAGGTAGCATTGACAACTTCACAATGTTGGTTCTTCCAATCCATGAGCATGGAACGTTTTTCCATTTCTTTGTGTCTTCTTCAATTTCTTTCCTGAGTATTTTATAGTTTTCTGAGTACAGATCCTTTGCCTCTTTGGTTAAATTTATTCCTAGGTATCTTATGGTTTTGGGTGCAGTTGTGAATGGGATCGACTCCTTGATTTGTGTCTCTTCTGTCTTGTTGTTGGTGTATAGGAATGCCACTGATTTCTGTGCATTGATTTTATAGCCTGCTACTTGACTGAATTCCTGTATGAGTTCTAGCAGTTTTGGGGTGGAGTCTTTTGGGTTTTCCACATATAGTATCATATCATCTGCAAAGAGTGAGAGTTTAACTTCCTCTTTGCCGATTTGGATGCCTTTGATTTCTTTTTGTTGTCTGATTGCTGTGGCTAGGACTTCTAATACTATGTTGAATAGCAGTGGTGAGAATGGACATCCCTGCCGCGTTCCTGACCTTAGGGGGAAAGGCTCTCAGCCTTTCCCCATTGAGAATGATATTCGCTGTAGGTTTTTCGTAGATGGCTTTTATGATATTGAGGTATGTACCCTCTATCCCTATACTCTGAAGAGTGTTGATCAAGAAAGGATGCTGTACTTTGTCAAATGCTTTTTCTGCATCTATTGAGAGGATCATATGATTCTTGTTCTTTCTTTTGTTAATGTATTGTATCACGTTGATTGATTTGCGGATGTTGAACCAGCCTTGCAGCCCAGGGATAAATCCCACTTGGTCGTGGTGAATAATCCTTTTAATGTACTGTTGGATCCTATTGGCCAGTATTTTGGTGAGAATTTTTGCATCCATGTTCATCAAGGATATTGGTCTGTAATTCTCCTTTTTGATGGGGTCCTTGTCTGGTTTTGGGATCAAGGTAATGGTGGCCTCATAAAATGAATTTGGAAGTTTTCCTTCCATTTCTATTTTTTGGAACAGTTTCAGGAGAATAGGTATTAATTCTTCTTTAAATGTCTGATAGAATTCCCCTAGGAAGCCATCTGGCCCTGGGCTTTTGTTTCTTGGGAGATTTTTGATGACTGCTTCAATTTCCTTAGTGGTTATAGGTCTGTTCAGGTTTTCTATTTCTTCCTGGTTCAGTTTTGGTAGTTGATACATCTCTAGGAATGCACCCATTTCTTCCAGGTTATCTAATTTGCTGGCATAGAGTTGCTCGTAATATGTTCTTATAATTGTTTGTATTTCTTTGGTGTTGGTTGTGATCTCTCCTCTTTCATTCATGATTTTGTGGATTTGGGTCATTTCTCTTTTCTTTTTGATCAGTCTGGCCAGGGGTTTATCAATCTTGTTAATTCTTTCAAAGAACCAGCTCCTAGTTTCGTTGATCTGTTCTACTGTTCTTTTGGTTTCTAGTTCATTGATTTCTGCTCTGATCTTTATGATTTCTCTTCTCCTGCTGGGTTTAGGCTTTATTTGCTGTTCTTTCTCCAGCTCCTTTAGGTGTAGGGTTAGGTTGTGTATTTGAGACCTTTCTTGTTTCTTGAGAAAGGCTTGTATTGCTATATACTTTCCTCTCAGGACTGCCTTTGCTGTATCCCAAAGATTTTGGACAGTTGTGTTTTCATTTTCATTGGTTTCCATGAATTTTTTTAATTCTTCTTTAATTTCCTGGTTGACCCATTCATTCTTTAGTAGGATGCTCTTTAGCCTCCATGTATTTGAGTTCTTTCCGACTTTCCTCTTGTGATTGAGTTCTAGTTTCAAAGCATTGTGGTCTGAAAATATGCAGGGAATGATCCCAATCTTTTGGTACCGGTTGAGACCTGATTTGTGACCTAGGATGTGATCAATTCTGGAGAATGTTCCATGGGCACTAGAGAAGAATGTGTTTTCCGTTGCTTTGGGA
>NW_027397067.1:53515-74920 GCF_003265705.2 Callorhinus ursinus
TTGTTCCATTTCTTTGAAAAAAGTGGATGGTATTTTGATGGGGATTGCATTGAATGTGTAGATTGCTCTAGGTAGCATTGACATCTTCACAATGTTGATTCTCCCAATCCATGAGCATGGAACGTTTTTCCATTTCTTTGTGTCTTCTTCAATTTCTTTCCTGAGTATTTTATAGTTTTCTGAGTACAGATCCTTTGCCTCTTTGGTTAAATTTATTCCTAGGTATCTTATGGTTTTGGGTGCAGTTGTGAATGGGATCGACTCCTTGATTTGTGTCTCTTCTGTCTTGTTGTTGGTGTATAGGAATGCCACTGATTTCTGTGCATTGATTTTATAGCCTGCTACTTGACTGAATTCCTGTATGAGTTCTAGCAGTTTTGGGGTGGAGTCTTTTGGGTTTTCCACATATAGTATCATATCATCTGCAAAGAGTGAGAGTTTAACTTCCTCTTTGCCGATTTGGATGCCTTTGATTTCTTTTTGTTGTCTGATTGCTGTGGCTAGGACTTCTAATACTATGTTGAATAGCAGTGGTGAGAATGGACATCCCTGCCGCGTTCCTGACCTTAGGGGGAAAGCTCTCAGCCTTTCCCCATTGAGAATGATATTCGCTGTAGGTTTTTCGTAGATGGCTTTTATGATATTGAGGTATGTACCCTCTATCCCTATACTCTGAAGAGTGTTGATCAAGAAAGGATGCTGTACTTTGTCAAATGCTTTTTCTGCATCTATTGAGAGGATCATATGATTCTTGTTCTTTCTTTTGTTAATGTATTGTATCACGTTGATTGATTTGCGGATGTTGAACCAGCCTTGCAGCCCAGGGATAAATCCCACTTGGTCGTGGTGAATAATCCTTTTAATGTACTGTTGGATCCTATTGGCCAGTATTTTGGTGAGAATTTTTGCATCCATGTTCATCAAGGATATTGGTCTGTAATTCTCCTTTTTGATGGGGTCCTTGTCTGGTTTTGGGATCAAGGTAATGGTGGCCTCATAAAATGAATTTGGAAGTTTTCCTTCCATTTCTATTTTTTGGAACAGTTTCAGGAGAATAGGTATTAATTCTTCTTTAAATGTCTGATAGAATTCCCCTGGGAAGCCATCTGGCCCTGGGCTTTTGTTTCTTGGGAGATTTTTGATGACTGCTTCAATTTCCTTAGTGGTTATAGGTCTGTTCAGGTTTTCTATTTCTTCCTGGTTCAGTTTTGGTAGTTGATACATCTCTAGGAATGCACCCATTTCTTCCAGGTTATCTAATTTGCTGGCATAGAGTTGCTCGTAATATGTTCTTATAATTGTTTGTATTTCTTTGGTGTTGGTTGTGATCTCTCCTCTTTCATTCATGATTTTGTGGATTTGGGTCATTTCTCTTTTCTTTTTGATCAGTCTGGCCAGGGGTTTATCAATCTTGTTAATTCTTTCAAAGAACCAGCTCCTAGTTTCATTGATCTGTTCTACTGTGCTTTTGGTTTCTATTTCATTGATTTCTGCTCTGATCTTTATTATTTCTCTTCTCCTGTTGGGTTTAGGCTTTATTTGCTGTTCTTTCTCCAGCTCCTTTAGGTGTAGGGTTAGATTGTGTATTTGAGACTTTTCTTGTTTCTTGAGAAAGGCTTGTATTGCTATATACTTTCCTCTCAGGACTGCCTTTGCTGTATCCCAAAGATTTTGGACAGTTGTGTTTTCATTTTCATTGGTTTCCATGAATTTTTTTAATTCTTCTTTAATTTCCTGGTTGACCCATTCATTCTTTAGTAGGATGCTCTTTAGCCTCCATGTATTTGAGTTCTTTCCGACTTTCCTCTTGTGATTGAGTTCTAGTTTCAAAGCATTGTGGTCTGAAAATATGCAGGGAATGATCCCAATCTTTTGGTACCGGTGCAGACCTGATTTGTGACCTAGGATGTGATCAATTCTGGAGAATGTTCCATGGGCACTAGAGAAGAATGTGTATTCCGTTGCTTTGGGATGGAATGTTCTGAATATGTCTGTGAAGTCCATTTGGTCCAGTGTGTCATTTAAAGTCTTTATTTCCTTGTTGATCTTTTGCTTAGAGGATCTGTCCATTTCAGTCAGGGAGATGTTAAAGTCCCCCACTATTATTGTATTGTTGTCCATGTGTTTCTTTGCTTTTGTTATTAATTGCCTTATATAATTGGCTGCGCCCAGTTCGGGGCATAGATAATTACAATTGTTAGATCTTCTTGTTGGATAGACCCTTTAAGTAGGATATAGTGTCCTTCCTCATCTCTTATTACAGTCTTTGTTTTAAAATCTAGTTTGTCTGATATAAGGATTGCCACCCCAGCTTTCTTTTGGTGTCCATTAGCATGGTAAATGGTTTTCCACCCCCTCACTTTCAATCTGGGGGTGTCTTTGCGTCTAAAATGAGTCTCTTGCAGACAGCATATGGATGGGTCTTGTTTTTTAATCCAATCTGATAGCCTGTGTCTTTTGATTGGGGCATTGAGCCCATTTACATTCAGGGTAACTATTGAAAGGTATGAATTTAGTGCCATTGTATTGCCTGTAAGGTGACTGTTACTGTATGTTGTTTGTGTTCCTTTCTGATCTTCTCTGTTTTTAGGCTCTCTCTTTGCTTAGAGGACCCCTTTCAATATTTCTTGGAGGGCTGGTTTCGTGTTTGCAAATTCCTTTAGTTTTTGTTTGTTCTGGAAGCTTTTTATCTCTCCTTCTATTTTCAATGACAGCCTAGGTGGATATAGTATTCTTGGCTGCATATTTTTCTCGTTTAGTGCTCTGAAGATATCTTTCCAGTCCTTTCTGGCCTGCCAGGTCTCTGTGGATAGGTCTGTTGCCAATCTAATATTTTTACCATTGTAGGTTACCTATCTCTTCTGAGCTGCTTTCAGGATTTTCTCTTTGTCTCTGAGACTCGTAAGTTTTACTATTAGATGTCGGGGTGTTGATCTATTTTTATTGATTTTGAGAGGGGTTCTCTGTGCCTCCTGGATTTTAATGCCTGTTTCCTTCCTCACATTAGGGAAGTTTTCTGCTATTATTTGCTCCAATATACCTTCTGCCCCTCTCTCTCTTTCTTCTTCTTCTGGGATCCCAATTATTCTAATGTTGTTTCGTCTTATCGAATCACTTATCTCTCGAATTCTGCCCTCGTGATCCTGTAGTTGTTTCTCCCTCTTTTTCTCAGCGTCTTTACTTTCCATCATTTGGTCTTCTATATCACTGATTCTCTCTTCTGCCTCATTTATCCTAGCATTTAGTGCCCCCATTTTTGATTGCACCTCATCAATAGCCTTTTTGATTTCGACTTGGTTAGATTTTAGTTCTTTTATTTCTCCAGAAAGGGTTTCTCTAATAACTTCCACGCTTTTTTCAAGCCCAGCTAGTATCTTTAAAGTCATGATTCTGAACTCTAGGTCCGACATCGTACTAATGTCCGTATTGAGTAGGTCCCTGGCTGACGGTACTACCTCTTGTTCTTTTTGCTGAGGTGATTTTTTTCGTCTTGTCATTTTGTCCAGAGGAGAATAGATGAATGAGAGAACAAAATGCTAACAGGTTTACAACGTCCCCAGCAAATATGCTGTATACAAATCAGAAAAGACCTGAAAGCAGGGGAAAAGAAAGGGAAAGAAAGAAAAAAGAAAGAGGAAAAAAAAAAGAAAAAAAGATAAAAACAAAAACAGAACAATACAAAAAAAAGCAGAATGTGATCAAATATGATCAGGCTAGTGCATAGATCAGTGCCACACACTAGATTTTGGGCGTATTTTGGTCAGTTAGAAAAAAGTGCCTCCTAAAATTTTGAAGGAAGAAAGACATATATGTACAAAATAAGGGTTGATACAATGAAGGGATAGAAGATGACTGTAAAGATGAAAATTATAAAAGATTTTATAAAAGGACTTGATAAGATAAGTTGTTTGAAAAAAGAAAGAAGATTTAAAGAAAAAAGAAAAAAGGGAGAGAATGTGATCAGGCAGGAGACTAGAACAGAACCATACACTAGTGATTTAGGGTATATTTTTATCTGTTAGAAGAAACTGTATCTCAAAATTTTAAAGAGAAAACAACTTATATATATATATGCCAAAAATAATGGTAACTACTATGAAGGGATAAAATATGACTCTAAAAATGAAAAATAAAAATTTTTTTTTTTTTTAAAAAGAGATAAGATATTGGTTGAAAAAGGGAAAAAGAAAAAGAAAAAAAAAACAGTTAACAAAAATTAACTTTGATGAACTAATGAATCATGGTAAAAAAAAGCTATGAATTCTATGTGCAGTATTCCCCTAGCGCTGGAGTTCTCCCGTTCTCCTTGATCGGTAAACTTGGTCTTGGCTTGCTGGGTGTTCGTGCTGATCTTCTGGGGGAGGGGCCTGTTGCTGTGGTTCCCAAATGTCTTTGCCGGAGGCTGAATTGCCCCGCCCTTGTCAGCCCGGGCTAAGCAAGCTGCTCGGGTTTGATCTCAGGAGCTTTTGTTCCCTGCAAGCTCTCCGTACGGCCTTGGAGGACCAGGGCAGAAATGGTGGCCTCCCAATCTCCGCCCGGAGGAACTGAGAACTCGGGGCCCCGCTCCTCAGTGTGCCCCCAGAGAAAAGCAGTCACTCCCTTGTCCCCGGTCTCCGGCCGCACTCCGTGCTCACCCGGCCTGTGACCGAGCGTTTGTATCTCTGGCACCCGACCCCGTGTGGAGTCTCCAAACCCAGCAGATCCCTGCGGTGCGTTCCCGCGCTGCTCCTCCCCGGGAAGGAAGGGGAGTCTCCCCGGATCTGCCGCCTGTTGAGTCCCTGCTGCAGGAGCAGTGGCCCGACTGGGCCGCGGATCACAGTTTATGGCCACCCCGAGCTGAGAGCCCGCGCCTCGGCTCCGTCTCTGCAGCCGGCTTCCCTGCTCCAATTCCTGGGAGCTCTGGCGCACTCAGGCTCTCCCGGTCTTTCTGTGACCCCAAGGGTCCTGAGACCCCACTGTCCCGCGAGGGTTCCACCCCTGCTTAGCCACTGGAGCGACGTCCCTCAGCGGAGCCGACTTCTAAACGGTCCGATTTTGTGCTCCGCGGCTCTATCACTTGCCAGAAGCGGCCGGCGGAGGCCCCCTCCCCCGCCGTCTATCCTTCCGAATATCGCCTCGGATTCACTTCTCCGCACGTCCTACCTTCCAGTAAGTGGTCGCTTCTCTGTTCAGAGAGTTGTTGCTACTCTCCTCTTTGATCTCCTGTTGAGTTCGTAGGTGTTCAGAATGGTTTGATCCATATTCAGTTGAATTCCTGAGACCAGACGAAATCTAGGTCTCCTACTCCTCCGCCATCTTGCTCCGCCCCCCTCCTGAAAAATTAGATTTTGATTATTTTTGCCACTCTTCTTGTTCCTTTTATGGAGGAGTGGGTTATTAGAGGTCCTTACTCCTTATTCTGCAAGTTTGACTATCACATTTTTTAATTTAGCCATTCTGGTAAATGTGTGCGGATAACTAATTCTGATTTTAATTTATATTTCCATAATGATGTTGAACATGCCTTTGTGTACTTATGTGCCATCCATCCTTTTTGGTGAACTACTCATCATGTCTTTTACGCGTTTTTTTTTTTTTTTTTCTTTTTTTTTTTTTTTTTAGATTTTTTTTTTTTGAGAGAGAGGGAATGAGAGAGAGAGAGAGAGAGAGCACATGAGAGTGCAGGAGGGTCAGAGGGAGAAGCAGACTCCCTGCTGAGCAGGGAGCCCGATGGGGGACTCGATCCTGGGACTCCAGGATCATGACCTGAGCCGAAGGCAGTCGCTTAACCAACTGAGCCACGCAGGCGCCCCTTTTACGTTTTTTTTTTTAATCGATGTTTAATTGGCAATATAACATTCTGGTTTTAGGTTTATAACATTATGGTTTATTATTTGTGTACACTGCAAAATGATCACCACAGTAAGTCAATTATCACCCATCACCACAAAAAGTTACCAAAACGTTTTTTTCTTGTTATTAAGATTTATTCTCTTGGCAACTTTCAAATTGACTGTGGTCACTATGCTGTACATTACATTTCCATGACTTATTTACTTTATAACTGGAAGTCTATAGATAGTTCTTGACCCCCTTCACCAATTTCACCCACCCTCAACCCTCCTCCCCTCGTAACCACCATTCTACTCTCTATGAGTTTTTTGTTTTGTTTTGCTCATTTGTTTTTAAAGATTCTACATATAAGTGAGATCATACAGTGTTTGTTTTTGTCTTTGTTTCACTTATTTCATTTAGCATAAAATCATCAGGATCCATTCATATTATCATGCTTGGTGAGATTTCTATCTTTTTATGACCATTATTCCATGGTGTGTGTGTATGTGTATGATACATATCTTCCATCCTTGTTTCTTCAGGTAGGCATGTATCCTGTCAACTTCCCTTTTAGAACTGCTTTTGCTGCATCCTGCCTTTGGTATGTAGTATTTCCATTTTCATTTGTCTCAAGTTACTTCTGATTTCACATTTGATTTCAATTACCTATTGGTTGTTCAGTGGCCTGTTTAAGCACTATGTATTTGTGAGTTTTCCAGTTTTCTTGTATTTGATTTCTGTTTTCTGTAAGAGGGCTCATACCATTTTGGTTGAAAAAGATGCTTGACATTTTAATCTTTCTAAATTTACTGCACCTTATTTTGTGTTCTGAGATATGCTCTATTCTGGAGAAAGTTCCAAATACACTGGAGAAGAATGTGTATTTTGCTTTTGGCTGGAATGTTCTCTATTTATCCACTAAGTCTGCCTGGTTGATTGTATCATTTAGGCTCATGTTTCCTGTTGATTTTCTATCTGGGTCACCTATCCATTGATTTAAGTGGAGTATGAAAGTCCCCTACTATTCTATTGCTGGCAATTTCTCTTTAGATTTGTTAATATTTGCTTTTATAATTGGATGGTCTTTTGTTGGGTATGTAATAAGTATTTACAAATGTTATATCCTCTTCTTGGATTGACACCTTTATCATTCTGCAATACCCCTTTTTTGTCTTTTATTATATTCTTTTAGAGTCTGTTTTGTTTCTTATAACTACAGCCGTCCCAGCTTTCTTTTGGTTTCCGGTACATCGAACATCTTTTTCTATCGATTCACTTTCAGTTTGTGTACCTCCTCACATCTCAGGTGAATCTTTTGTAGGTAGTATAGTTTTTTTTTTTTTTCTCTTAAATCAATTCAGCCATTCTGTGTCGATTGGAGAATTTAGTCCACATGCATTTAAAGTAATTGATGGTTATGTATTTACAGCCGTTTTGTTGAATTGTTTTCTGGCTGTTTTGGAGTTCCTCTCTGTTCCTTTTTCTTCTCTTGCTGTCTTCCCTTGTGGTTTGATGACTTTGTTTAGTGTTATGCTTAGTTTTTTTTCTCATTATCTACTGTAGGTTTTTGGTTTGTGGTTGCCATGAGGCTCACATATAATAGCCTGAGTTTGAATGCGTTTTCAAACTACATTTTTATTTCTTACACTCTCCAACCCCCCAGTTTAATTTTTTTGATGGCACATTTTACATATTTTTATTTTGTTTCTGCCTTACCTGTTTTAGTGGTCTTGTCTACTTTCATCTTTTGACCTTCACACTAATTTTATAAGTGATCAGTCCACTGCCTTTATTACATATTTACCTTTCCCAGTGGGATTTATATTTTTATGTTTTCTTGTTACTAATTAGTGCCCTTTTTTCAGTTTGAAGAAGTCTCTTAATATTTCTTCTGTTGCTGGTTTTGTGGTGATCAACACCTTTTTTTTTTTTCTCCTTGGAAAACTTTCTCTCCTACAGTTCTGAATGATGACCTTGCCAGGTATAGTATTGGTTGTAAGTTGCTTTTTCTTAGTTCTTTGAACGAAGTTCCTAGTTCTTTGAATATACTATGCCACTCTTCTTTCTTGGCTGAAAAATATGCTGATAGTCTTATGGGGGTCTCCTTTGTACATAAAAAGTTGTTTTTTTCTTGCTGCTTTTAAGATTCTCTCATTGTCTTTAGCTTTTGGCATTTTGTTTGTAATGTGTATTGTTGCAGTTGTTTTGGTTCATCTTTTTTTGAATTCTCTGGGCTTCCTGGATCTGGATGTCTTTACCGAAACTAGGGATGTGTTCAGCCATTATTTCTTCAGATAAGTTTTTTGACTCTTTCTCTCTCTCTCCTCCTTCTGGGACCCTTATAAATGCAAATGTTATACCACTTGATGTTGTCGTGTAAGTAAGCTATCTTCACTTTTTTCATTTTTTTTTCCTTCTGTGATTGGGTGAGTTCCAATGCCCTGTTTTCCAGTTCACTAATCCTTCTGCTTCATCTAGTCTTTTGAACCCTGCTAGTGTACTTTTCAGTTATTCTTCAGCTCTTTGACTTTAAGTGGGTATTTTTCTTACCCTTGTTTAATCTCTTTTTTTGAAGTTCTCACTGTGCTTAATCCATTCTTCTTCCCAATTTGATGAGCTTCGTTATGACCATTACTTAGAACTCTTTATTAGGTAAATTAGTTTTTTATGCTTTATTAAGTTTTTTTCCTGAAGTTTTATCTTGTTCTTTCATTGGAACATAGTCCTGCTTTCCTCATTTTGCTTGACTCTGTGTGTTTATGTAATAGGCAGAAAGGTACTTCTATCATTCTTGATAAAGTGGCCTTGTTTAGGAGATGAGTTTTACCATTCAAGTTTGTCACATATTTTCAGTTAATTTTTGTATAAGATGTTAGGTTGAAATCTTTTTTTTTTTTTCCTTATGGATATTTAGTTGTGCAGTACTATATACTGAAAGTCTAGTTCTTCCTTCATTGAATTATTTTTAATTTTTTGTCAAAAACCAATTGAACACATATGTTAGTGTCTGTTTCTGGTTTTTAAAATTCCCCACTCATCTGTGTTTCTGTTTCTTCTTTGCCAAAATCACTGCTGATTAATGTAGCCATATAATAGTTTTAACATTGGATAGAGTAACTTTCCACTTTATTCTTTTGTCAAGGTAGGTATTTTTTGTTTTCTAATTCTAGTGAACATATACTGTTATATTAGTTTCTGGTATACGATATAGTGATTCAACAATTCTGTACATTACTCAGTGCTCATCCTGATAAGTGTACTCTTTAAGTCCCATCGCCTAACTTCCCCATCCCCTTCACCCACCTCCCCTCTAGTAACCATCAGTTTATTCTCTATAGTTGAGAGTCTGATTCTTGTTTGATCTATCTTTTTCCTTTGTTCATTTGTTTCTTGAATTCCACATATGAGTGAAATCATAATGGTACTTGTCTTTCTCTGACTTATTTTGTTTGGCATTATATTTTGTAGGTCCATCCATGTTATTACAATTGAAAAGATTTTATTCTTTATTACGGATAATATTCCATTATATATGTGTGTTTGTGTACATCTCTTTTTCTACATAAAATTATACACACAAATACTCCATGTCTTTTTTATCTAGTTATCAGTCGATGGACATTGGACTGCTTCCATATCTTGACTTTTATAAATAATGTTTCAATAAACACAGAGGTGCAAGCATTCCTTTGAATAGGTGTTTTTGTATTTTTGGGGGAAATAACCAGTAGTGTGATTACAGGATTGTCCCTCTAAATTTTTTGTTTTTATGTTATGTTAATCACCATCCATTACATCATTAGTTTTTGATTTGGTGTTACATGATTCGTTGTTTGCATATAACACCCAGTATTCCTTACAGAACGTGCCCTCTTTAATACCCATCACCAGGCTAACCCATCCTCCCAACCCCCTCCGCTCTAGAACCCTCTGTTTTTCAGGGTCCATCGTCTCTCATGGTTTGTCTCCCCCTCCGATTTC
This sequence comes from Callorhinus ursinus, assembly GCF_003265705.2. NCBI lineage: Eukaryota > Metazoa > Chordata > Mammalia > Carnivora > Otariidae > Callorhinus > Callorhinus ursinus. The sequence goes on from NW_027397067.1 coordinate 63,311, forward strand.
TCCCCCTTCATTCTTCCCCTCCTACTATCTTCTTCTTTTTCTTTTTTTTAAACATATAATGTATTATTTGCTTCAGAGGTACAGATCTGTGATTCAACAGTCTTGCACACTTCACAGCACTCACCATAGCACATACCCTCCCCAGTGTATCAGCCAGCCATCCCATCCCTCCCACCCCCCACCACTCCAGCACCCTCAGTTTGTTTCCTGAGATTAAGAATTCCTCATATCAGTGAGGTCATATGATACATGTCTTTTTCTGATTGACTTATTTCACTCAGCATTAGACCCTCCAGTTCCATCCACATCATTGCAAATGGCAAGATGTCATTCCTTTTGATGGCTGCATATTATTCCATTGTATATATATACCACATCTTATTTATCCATTCATCTGTCGATGGACATCTTGCCTCTTTCCACAGTTTGGCTATTGTGGACATTGCTACTATAAACATTAGAATAATTGGGATCAGGGTGCACATACCCCTTCGGATCCCTATTTTGTATCTTAGGGGTAAATACCCAGTAGTGCAATTGCTGGATCGTATGTAGCGCTATTTTCAACTTTTTGAGGAACCTCCATATTGTTTTCCTCAGGGCTGCACGAGCTTGCATTCCCACCAACAGTGTAGGAGTGTTCCCCTTTCTCTGCATCCCCGCCAATATCTGTCATTTTCTGACTTGTTAATTTTAGCCATTGTGACTGGTGTGAGGTGATATCTCATTGAGGTTTTGATTTGGATTTCCCTGATGCTGAGCGATGTTGAACCTTTTTGATGTATCTGTTGGCCATTTGGATGTCTTCTTTGGAAAAATGTCTGTTCATGTCTTCTGCCCATTTCTTGATTGGATCATTTTTTCTTTGGGTGTTGAGTTTGATAAGTTCTTTATAGATTTTGGATACTAGCCCTTTATCTGATATGTCATTTGCAGATATCTTCTCCCATTCTGTCAGTTGGCTTTTCTTTTGCTGTGCAAAAGCTTTTTATCTTGATGAGGTCCCAGTAGTTCATTTTTGCCCTTGCTTCCCTTGCCTTTGGTGATGTTTCTAGGAAGAAGTTCCTGCAGCTGAGGTCGAAGAGGTTGCTGCCTGTGTTCTCCTTTAGGATTTTGATAGACTCCTGTTGCTCATAATATGTTCTTATAATTGTTTGTACTGCTTTGGTGTTGGTTGTGATCTCTCCTCTTTCATTCATGATTTTGTTGATTTGGGTCATTTCTCTTTTCTTTTTGATAAGTCTGGCCAGGGGTTTATCAATCTTATTAATTCTTTCAATGAACCAGCTCCTTTTTTTGTTCATCTGTTCTACTGTTCTTTTGGTTTCTATTTCATTGATTTCTGCTCTCATCTTTATTATTTCTCTTCTCCTGCTGGGTTTAGGCTTTATTTGCTATTCTTTCTCCAGCTCCTTTAGGTGTAGGGTTAGGTTGTGTATTTGAGACCTTTCTTGTTTCTTGAGAAAGGCCTGTATTGCTATATACTTTCCTCTTAGGACTGCCTTTGCTGCATCCCAGAGATTTTGAACAGTTGTGTTTTCATTTTCACTGGTTTCCATGGACTTTTTAAATTCTTCTTTAATTTCCTGGTTAACCTATTCATTCTTTAGTAGGGTGCTCTTTAGCCTCCACGTATTTGAGTTCTTTCTGACTTTCCTCTTGTGATTAAGTTCTAGTTTCAAAGCACTGTGGTCTGAAAATATGCAGGGAATGATCCCAATCTTTTGGTACCGGTTGAGACCTGATTTGTGACCTAGGATGTGATCTATTCTGGTGAATGTTCCATGGGCACTAGAGAAGAAAATGTATTCTGTTGCTTTGGGATGGAATGTTCTGAATATATCTGTGAAGTCCATTTGGTCCAGTGTGTCATTTAAAGTCTTTATTTCCTTGTTGATGTTTTGCTTAGATGATCTGTCCATTTCAGTGAGGGGGTGTTAAAGTCCCCCACTATTATTGTATTGTTGTCGATGTGTTTCTTTGCTTTTGTCATTAATTGGCTTCTCCCATGTTAGGGGCATAGATATTTACAATTGTTAGATCTTCTTGTTGGATAGACCCTTTAAGTAGGATATGGTGTCCTTCCTTATCTCTTATTACAGTCTTTGTTTTAAAATCTAATTTGTCTGATAGAAGGATTGCCACCCCAGCTTTCTTTTGGTGTCCATGAGCATGGTAAATGGTTTTCCACCCCTTCACTTTCAATCTGGGGGTGTCTTTGGGTCTAAAATGAGTCTCTTGCAGACAGTATATCGATGCGTCTTGTTTATTTATCCAATCTGATGGCCTGTGTCTTTTCATTGGGGCATTTAGCCCATTTACACTCAGGGTACTATTGCCTGTAAGGTGACTGTTACTGTATATTGTCTGTGTTCTTTTCTGGTCTATGTTGCTTTTAGGCTCTCTCTTTGCTTAGAGGACCCCTTTCAATATTTCTTGGAGGGCTGGTTTCGTGTTTGCAAATTCCTTTAGTTTTTGTTTGTTCTGGAAGCTTTTTCTCTCTCCTTCTATTTTCAATGACAGCCTAGCTGGATATAGTATTCTTGGCTGCATATTTTTCTCATTTAGTGCTCTGAAAATATCTTGCCAGTCCTTTCTGGCCTGCCAGGTCTCTGTGGATAGGTCTGTTGCCAATCTAATGTTTCTACCATTGTAGGTTACATATCTCTTCTCCCGAGCTGCTTTCAGGATTTTCTCTTTGTCTCTGAGACTCGTAAGTTTTACTATTAGATGTCGGGGTGTTGACCTATTATTATTGATTTTGAGAGGGGTTCTCTGTACCTCCTGGATTTTGATGCCTGTTTTCTTCCGCAGATTAGGGAAGTTCTCTGCTATAATTTGCTCCAGTATGCCTTCTGCCCCTCTCTCTCTTTCTTCTTGGGATCCCAATTATTCTAATGTTGTTTTGTCTTACGGTATCGCTTATCTCTCGAATTCTGCCCTCCTGATCCAGTAGTTGTTTATCTCTCTTTTTCTCAGCTTCTTTATTTTCCATCATTTGGTCTTCTATATCACTAATTCTCTCTTCTGCCTCATTTAGCCTAGCAGTGAGAGCCCCCATTTTTGATTTCACCTCTTTAATAGCCTTTTTGATTTTGAATTGATTAGATTTTAGTTCTTTATTTCTCCAGAAAGCGTTTCTCTAATAACTTCCACGCTTTTTTCAAGCCCAGCTAGTATCTTTAAAATCATCATTCTGAACTCTAGTTCCGATATCGTACTAATGTCCATATTGAGTAGGTCCCTGGCTGACGGTACTACCTCTTGTTCTTTTTGCTGAGGTGATTTTTTCCATCTTGTCGTTTTGTCCAGAGGAGAATAGATGAATGAGAGAGCAAAATGCTAACAGGGTAACAACGTCCCCAGAAAATATACTCTAAAGAAATCAGAAAAAACCTGAAACCGGGGGAAAAGAAAGGGAAAGAAAGAAAAAAAAAAAACAGAATATGATCATATATGATCAGGCTGGTGTATGGATCTGTGCCACACACTAGACTTTGGGTGTATTTTGGTGTGTTAGAAGCCAGTGCCTCCCAAAATATTAAAGATAGAAAAAATTATATATGCATAAAAATAAGGGTTAATATGATGAAGGGTGCAATATGAGTGTAAATATGAAAAATGAAAGATTTTATGAAATGAATTTATAAGATAAATTGGTTGAAAAAAGAAAGAAGAGTATTTAAAAAAAAAAAGAGAGGGAGAGAATGTGATCAAGCAGGAGACTAGAACAAAGCCCTACACTAGAGATTTAGGGTATATTTTGATCTGTTAGAAGAAATTGTATCCGAAAATTTTAAAGAGAGAACAACTTAAATATATATACCAAAAATAAGGTTAACTACTATAAAGGGATAGAACATGACTCTAAAAATGAAAAATAAAAAATATTTTTTAAAAAAAGTGATTGATTAGATGTTGGTTGAAAAAGGGAAAAAGAAAAATTCAGAAAAAAAAAAAGAATAGACAGTTAAAAAAAATGAACTTTGGAAGACTAAAGAATCATGGTAAAAAAGCCATGAATTCTATGTGCAGTATTCCCCTAGCGGTGAAGTTCTGCCATTCTCATTGATCAGTGTAGTTGGTTTGGTTGGCTGTTCTTGCTGATCTTCTCGGGGAGGGGCCTGTTGCCGTTGTTCCCTAATGTCTTTGCTGGAGGTGGAATTGCCCTGCCCTTGCCGGGTCTGGGCTAAGTAATCTGCTTGTGTTTGCTCTCTGGAGCTTTTGTTCCCTGTGAGCTTTCTATACAGTTTTGGAGGATGAGAGTGGAAATGGTGGCCTCGCAATCTCCGTCCAGAGGAGCCGAGAACTCAGGGCCCCCACTCCTCAGTGAGCTCCCAGAGAAAAGCAGTCAATCACTCCCGTCTCACCAGTCTCCGGCTGTACTCCATGCTCACCCAGCCTATGACCGATCGTTTCTATCTCTGGCACACGCCCCGTGTGGAGTTTCGAAACCTGGCATATCCCTGTGGTGCACTCCCCTGCCGCTTCTCCCGGGGGTGGACGGAGAGTCTCCCCATATCTGCCGCTTGTTGAGTCCCTGCTGGAGGAGCAGTGGCCCGACTGTGCCGCGGATCACGGTTTATGGCAACCCCGAGCTGAGAACCCCCTCCTCGGCTCCGTCTCTGCACCCGGCTTTCCCTCTCCGATACCTGGGAGCTCTGTCACACTCAGGCACCCCCGGTCTTTCTGTGACCCCGAGGGTCCTGAGACCACACTGTCCCAGTGAGGGTTCCACCTCTCACTTAGCCACTGGAGCGACGTCCCTCAGTGGAGCCGACTTCTAGAAGTTCTGATTTTGTCCTCTGCGACTCTTATCACTTGCCAGTAGCAGCCGACGGAGGCTCCCTCTCCCGCCATCTATCCTCCCGAATATCGCCTTGGATTTACTTCTCCATACGTCCTACCTTCCAGAAAGTGGTCACTTTTCTGTTCAGAGAGTTGTTGCTATTCCTTTTCTCGATCTCCCTGTTGAGCTCGTAGGTGTTCAGAATGGTTTGGATCCCTATCCAGCTGAATTCCTGGGACCAGATGAAATCCAGGTCTCCTACATCTCCACCATCTTACTCCCATCCTCCTCTAGTTCTTTGATCCACTGATTGCTTAAGTTTTTTTCTTTAAATTTTCCACATATTTGTTAGTTTTCCATTTTCCCTTTTGTTAATTTTTAGTTTTATTTCATTTTGGCTGAAGATATTTTTTATGATTTCACTGTTTTTAAATTAATAGAGGCTTATTTTTGTGACCTCCATAAATTTATCTTAGAGAATGTTCCATGTGCAATTGAGAAAAGTTTGTATCTTGCTCTTGTAGCATAGAATATTCTATATGTGTGTATAAAGTCTAGTTGGAGGGGGTGCCTGGATGGCTCAGTTGGTAGAGCATGTGACTCTTGATCTCAGGGTTATGAGTTTGAGCCCCAGATTGGGTGTAGAGATTACTTAAAAATAAAATCTTAAAAGAAAAACGTTTTAGTTTATTGTATATTCAAACTCTTCCATTCAAATCCATTAGATTTTTTTGTCTAGTTGTTCTGTTGAAAGTAGGATGTTAAAATCTCCAACTTTATAGAAAGCTGCCTATTTCTTCCTTAAACTCTGTCAGTTTTTGTTTCATGTATTCTGTGTTGTTAGGTGTGCATACTTTTGTAATGGTTATATCTTCTTGATCGATTGGCCCTTTTTTCAATATATAAAATGTACCTTGTCTTTTCTAACAATTTTATCTTATAGTCTGTTTTGTCTGATATAAATAGAGCCACACTGGCACTCATTTGTTTATTACTGGCATGGATTGTATTTTTCCATCCTTTTATATTCAACTTATGTGTGTTTTCGCACCTAAAAAAAAAATCTCTTATAGATAGCATAAAGTTGTATTGAGCTCTTTTATTGTGTTCTGCCAATCTCTGCTTCCTAATTGGAGTGGTTAATTCCTTTACATTTAAAATTATTATTGAGAATGAAAGATTTCTGCCATTTTCATATTTTTTCTGTATCTGTCATACCTTTTTTATTTTTCAGTTGCTCCATTACTGCTGCTGTGAAGATTTTTTTTTTGTGATGATTGTTTTTTGGTAGTGTACTATTTTAATTCCTTTTTTGTTTCTTTTTCTTTATAATTTTATTTTTTTTTTTAGTTCTTCAGCTTATAATTGACTTCTGCAATTCATAGCAGTTTGAATTAATGCCAACTTAGGTGGAATAGCAAAAATTATTCCCCAGTATAGCTCTAAGGCCTCCCTTTACATTAGTTTCACAAATGATATCTTTCTCCATTGTGTGCCCATTGATATTAACTTGTAGTTATTTTTTTGTGCCTTTATTTCTAAAAATCATATGGGCAGAAAGTTAAAAACCATAAATATGCGATATTACTAGCTTTTATGTTTACCTATGTTTCTGTATTTATCAGTGTTCATTTTGTGTGTATGCCTTCATGTTCCTGTCTAATGTTCTTTTATTTCATCCTGATAAACTCCCTTCAGTATCTTTTGTAGGACAGTTTGCTAGTTATGTATTCCCACAACGTTTGTTCATCTGTGTATGTCTCAATTTCTGCTTCATTTTTTAATGCTAGTTTTGCTGGATATAGAATTATTCCTTGACATATTTTCCTTTCGGTACTTTAAAGATGTCATCCCTCTCCCTTATGACCTCCCTGGTTTCTGATGATAAATCTGCCATTAATCATATTAAAGACCTCTTTTATGTGACAAATTGATTTTCTCTTGCTGCTTTCAAAACTCACTCTTTGTCTTAAACTCTCCGTAGTTTATACTGTATCTTAATGTGAATCTTTTTGAGTTTGTCCTTCTTAGAATTTATTGGGCTTCATGGATGTGTCCATTTATGTCTTCCATCATGTTTGAGAAATTTTTAACCATTTTTATTCTTCGGGTATTTTTCTGTCCCTTTCTCTCTCTTTCTCTTTTTGGGATGCCCATTATGTGTTATATTGTTATCCTTGATGGTGACATACAGGTCTGTTACATTCTGTTCATTTCTTTTCATTTTGTTTTTCCTTGTCAGACTGGATAAGCTCAGTTAATCTATCTCCACACTCACTGATTCTTTCTTGTTGAAATCTGTTGAAGCCCCCTAGTGAATTTTTGTTTCAGTTATATTTTTTAGTCTTAGAATTTCTATTTGGTTCATTTTTATCATTTATATCTCTATTGACTTATTTTTTTTTTACATTGATATTTTCTCTTCTTAGTTTTCTTTAGTTTTTTTTTTTTTTTTTGGCTTGTATTTCCTATACGTCTTTGAGTAAGTATAGTTAAGGCAGTTAAATGTCTTTGTCTCTTTCAGTCAGTGTCTGTACTTCCCAGTGTATATTATACTTTCTTGCTTTGTCACATGCTTGTTAAAATTTTGTTTAAAACTGGTCATGATTATAACGTGACTTTTCTGCAAATCAGATTCTCCCCTTCTGCAAATTTTTTGCTGCTTATGGGTTGTGGCTTGTTTATTGATTGTTCCAAACTGTATCTTGAAGTTTATGTTACCACTGAATTCTGTGGTCCTTTGTAAACTAGTGTTTTGACAATTTCCTCAAATGAAAAGAAACAGGAAAAAAAATTCTCTAAGTTTGCAGATTGGCTCTGTGTTGGGGCATTCCTTCAGCATGTAGCCAGGCTATTTATGATTGTGCATTAACATTCACTTTCTGCTTGCGTGGAACCTGATTGTCAACTAGAAATAAAGGTTTAGGGTGTTTTCAAGCCTTTTCTAAGCATGCTGGGGATGCCTGTAGCTTTCTTAATTACTCTGTACACCAGAGAGGTTTTTAAAAAATTTAAATTCAATTTAACTAATATACACTGTAGTATTAATTTCAGGCACAGAATTTAGTGATTCATCAGTTGCATACAACAGCTATTACTCATTACTTCAGGTGCTCTCCTTAATGTCCATCACCCAGTTGCCCAATCTCCCCACCTCCTTCCCCTCCAGCAACCCTCCTTTTGTTTCTTATAGTTAAGAGTCTCCTGTGGTTTTCCTCCCTCTGTTTTCATCTTATTTTATTTTCCTTTCCTTTCTCCTGTGTTCATCTGTTTTGTTTCTTAAGTTCCACATATGTGTGAAATCATATGGTATTTGTCTTTCTCTGACTGACTTATTTTACTTAGCATAATACCCTCTAGTTCCATATACATTGTTGCAAATTGCAAAAATTTCATTCTTTTTGATGGCTGAGTAATATTGTGCGTGCGTGCGCACACGCACACAAGCACACACACCAGATTGTCTTTATCCATTTTTCCATCTGGGTTTTTTCCATATTTTGGCTATTGTGTACACCCCAAGAGCTTTTAATAGCATTTTCCACCCTTGTATCTCCTTTCACAACCTGTATTTTTTCAGACATTTCATTCTGTCTGACTCTTATCCCAACTGTTATCTCTTGCTCTAGATTACTGTGGCCGATAATTGTTTCTTTAAGTCCTTTTGGCAAACACTACACAGGAAGCTGCCCCTGCCTGGGAGATGCTCCAAGCTTTATGGAATAAAGGGAAACCAAAACCCTTGCTTCAGTCCATAGCGAGCCACAAGACAGGTCGAAACACACGAGCACAATTATTTTACAGTAAAGTCCATATTGTTTCCCTGGTAATAGTAACGTGTACCAGTAGTGTGAACTGCTGTCTTCATGATCCCTGCTGACCGAGTGTGCAAGGTGTGGTAGTTGTGCAATTTAAAATGCCATGGTGTTCTTTTACTGCAAAGTAGTAGCTGCTTTCTTCACCAAGGCTCTCCCTGTTGTAAGTTTTCAACTAGGTTCCAGAGTTCATCTTTTTTGTTTTAAGAGTACAATTTGTAAATTTCAGGGCCAGATGATGAAGCAAACATTTATATTGGTGTTAACAAGGTTGGGTAAGTTGGGGCCCTTTGACTTTGAGGTCATGGTCACTTGAATTATGGAATTATAGTGTTTGATGGAATGTTTGAGCTCATGCTGTTAAATGCCTGCATTTTACATATGAGGATATGGAGATTCAGATATTTTATTCATTGAACATCTTTGTTTAATGGCTATTTACTAGGCACTCATTCTTAGAATTATAAAATCTGTGATGGAAGATATCCCTAAAAAGATGTCAAGTATAATAGCCAGTCACTTGTTCAGGTGTTAAGTAGTTTGTTCCAGTATGCGATAAAGTGGTTTGTTCCAGTATGCAATAGGTAAGACCTTTGTCTCAGACTTCTCTTTGTTTATACTGGGCTCTTTCAATTCTACCCTAGCATAGTAAAAATATGGAATACTATTTCTTTTTGTGATAGGATAGCAGGGACTTAATTTGCTTTATGGCCGATCACTTTTTCCGTTATCTCTCAAGGATTTAGGAACTCCTTGAAGACAGTGGCCTCAAGTCATCTTAGCATTTTACTTGTTTTGTTTCATTAGTGGTATTAATACTGTTACAGTCCACTAAGTGGTCAGAGTGCCAGAACCTGCTTCAGGGTTATGTGTTGTGTTTGTATGTGTATGCTCACATGTGCATATTACAAATTCCAATATATTTTTGTTTTCTTCTCTCTTTTGTTGGTACCTGGAGAGTGCTATTTGTTTTTCCAGTTCAACTCTGATTTCTTTTGCAGTTTTGTTAGACTTCTTAACATTCCCTTTTTTACCCTCTGGCTGTTTTTTCAAACGTAGCTCCTCAGGTTTAGATGTATATTCTAGATTACTTCCTAATATTTAAAAGAAGAAAATTCTTTCTTTTTTTTAAGATTTTATTTATTTATTTGTCAGAGAGAGAGAGAGCAAGCGAGGGCACACAAGCGGGGAGCTACAGGCAGAGGGAGAAGCAGGCTCCCCACTGAGCAAGGAGCCAGACTGGGGACTCGATCCCAGAACCCTGAAGTCATGACCTGAGCTGAAGGCAGACATTTAACCTACTGAACCACCCCAGCATCCCCCAAAAATCATTCTTAAATCTAAACTTTATTTTACCTAATTAGTCATTCTTCTCACTCCTCTTCTTCATTAATCTCATTTGTGGCTTCTCTTTTGATCTGTGAAGTACACCACCTCTTACCTAGCTTACTGTCTTTCTTGTGAGGAGTTAGAGTTTTAGCCAGTTGCCCAGCTAGAAGGATTACTCCACGTAAGATCACTGTCACCTCTGACACCAACTTCAGGCTCCCAGAGTCCCCAAAGCCAACCTCAAGCTTAATAATTCACTAAAAAGACTCACAGAATTTGCTGGGAGCTATTATACCTGTGGTTACAGTTTATTATAAAGAAAGGATAGAGATTAAAATTGGCCAAGGAAAGAAGCACATAGGACAGAATCCAATAAAGGTCTCAGACACAGAGCTTCTCTTGTTTTCTCTAGAGTCAGAATGGTTAATTTTCTGGTATGTATAGTGTGATAATATCAAGGAAGTTCACCTGAGCCTTGGTGTTCAGAGTTTTTATTGGGGGCTTTGATGTAGAGTGCGCATTTGTGTCCCACCCCATTTATTGTTGAAACCTCATCCCCAATATTCTAGTGTTTGGACATGAGCCCTTTCGGAAGTGATTAGGTTATGATGGTGGAGTTCATGAATGGGATTAGTGCCCTTATCAAAGAGATTCCAGAGACATCTCTAATCCCTTCTGCCTTCTAAGGTTGTAGTCAGAAGACACCATCATTTATGAAGTGAGTCTTCATTAGGTATCACCAACACCTGACACTGAATCTGCTGATGCCTTGATATTGGACTTTCTGTCCTCCAGAATTACGAGAAATAAGTGTTTGTTGTTTATAAGGCATCTAGTTTATGGTATTTTGTTAGAGCAGCCTGAACAGACTAAGACAACATTCTGTGGGCATGATTGATTGCCCACATAGCTGATCTCCATCTTCCATTTCTACTTCCTCCGTGTGTGACCCAGAGCCCCCATTCTAAATCACATTGTCTTTCTGGTGTCACCAGTCCCTATGCTAATACTATAGGGTATGGCTACCCCCCACCCTAAATCACACTGTTAGACCATCCAGTGTGACTGAGGTCATCAGGCAAAGAAAGATACCCTCTCAGCCATGATATTTCAAGGGTTTAGGGATTATTTCACAGAAGCCAACAACAAAGGCCAGACCTCATTTTTAGTAAGGTTAAATTCTTTATTATACATTTGTTTTCTCAGTTTTTTCCTAAGAAATGCATTACTCAGGGTTGTCTTTCTTTTCACACTTTGAGAGCTCACATTTTAACAAACACAAATTCTCTTTTTTAATTCGCAAATATGTCTTACTAATGCACATTCAATGTCCCCATTTTGAAGTATGTGATTCCTGTCCTATTTAACTCACAGAGTTACCATAAGGCTTGAATGAGAGAAGTTAAAAAAATGATTTTTAGAATTAATCTTTCCATTCTTCATACTGCCTTTTACTAACTTTGATATTACTCTCATTCCATGTTATTGTGTTTTGTAACATACCCATTGATCATATTTATTTCTTGAGGATAGGGTCATGATTTACATCTGTGTCTTCTGTGCTTGAACTATTATAAAGCCCAGTTTGTTGAATTTAGTTTTCAATAATAATAAAAATATATTGAAATTCCATTTGCTTTTATTTTTTTTTCTTTTTTTTTTTTAATTTTTTTTATT
>NW_027397067.1:84920-89691 GCF_003265705.2 Callorhinus ursinus
TACCTCTTGTTCTTTTTGCTGAGGTGATTTCTTTCGTCTTGTCATTTTGTCCAGAGGAGAATAGATGAATGAGAGAACGAAATGCTAACAGGTTTACAACGTCCCCAGCAAATATACTGTATACAAATCAGAAAAGACCTGAAACCAGGGGAAAAGAAAGGGAAAGAAAGAAAAAAGAAAGAGAAAAAAGAAAAAGAAAAGATAAAAACAAAAACAAAACAATACAAAAATAGCAGAATATGATCAAATATGATCAGGCTAGTGCATAGATCAGTGCCACACACTAGATTTTGGGCGTATTTTGGTCTGTTAGAAAAAAGTGCCTCCTAAAACTTTAAAGGAAGAAAGACATATATGTACAAAATAAGGGTTGATACAATGAAGGGATGGAAGATGACTGTAAAGATGAAAATTATAAAAGGTTTTATAAAAGGACTTGGTAAGATAAGTTGTTTGAAAAAAGAAAGAAGATTTAAGAAAAGAAAAAAAAAAAGGAAAAAGGAAAAAAATGGAACAAGCAAGAAAACAAAAAAAAACCAAACACCTGGTGATTTAGGGTATATTTTGATCTGTTAGAAGAAACTGTACCTCAAAAATTTTAAAGAGAGAACAACTTATATATATATGCCAAAAATAAGGGTAACTACTATGAAGGGATAAAATATGACTCTAAAAATGAAAAATGAAAAATGTTTTTTTTTTTTTTAAAAAGGGATTGATAAGATGTTGGTTAAAAAAAGGGAAAAAGAAAAATAAAAAAAAACAGTCAACAAAAATTAACTTTGATGAAATAATGAATCATGGTTAAAAAAAAAAAAAAAAAGCCATGAATTTATGTGCAGTATTCCCCTAGCGCTGGAGTTCTCCCGTTCTCCTTGATCGATCAACTTGGTCTTGGCTTGCTGGCTGTTTGTGCTGATCTTCTGGGGGAGGGGCCTGTTGCTGTGGTTTCCAAATGTCTTTGCCGGAGGCGGAATTGCCCCGCCCTTGTCGGTCCGGGCTAAGGAAGCTGCTCCGGTTTGCTCTCAGGAGCTTTTGTTCCCTGCAAGCTCTCCGTACAGCCTTGGAGGACCAGGGCAGAAATGGTGGCCTCCCAATCTCCACCCGGAAGAGCCGAGAACTCGGGGCCCCGCTCCTCAGTGTGCCCCCAGAGAAAAGCAGTCACTTCTGTGTCCCCGGTCTCCGGCCGCGCCCCGTGCTCACCCGGCCTGTAACCGAGCGTTGCTATCTCTGGTACCCGACCCCGCGCAGAGTCTCCAAACCCAGCAGATCCCTGCAGTGCGTTCCCGCACCGCTCCTCCCCGGGAAGGAAGGGGAGTCTCCCCGGATCTGCCGCTTGTTGGGTCCCTGCTGGAGGAGCCGTGCCCCGACTGGGCCGCAGATCACAGTTTATGGCCACCCCGAGCTGAGAGCCCGCGACTCTGCTCCGTCTCTGCAGCCGGCTTCCCCGCTCCGATACCTGGGAGCTCTGGCGCACTCAGGCACCCCCGGTCTCTCTGTGACCCCGAGGGTCCTGAGACCACACTGTCCCGGGAGGATTCCACCCCCCGCTTAGCCACTGCAGCGACGTCCCTCCACGGAGCCAACTTCTAAAAGGTCCGATTTTGTGCTCCGCGGCTCTAGCACTTGCCAGAAGCGGCCGGCGGAGGCCCCTCCCCCGCCGTCTATCCTCCCGAATATCGCCTCGGATTCACTTCTCCGCACGTCCTACCTTCCAGAAAGTGGTCACTTTTCTGTTCAGAGAGTTGTTGCTACTCTCTTCTTCGGTCTCCTGTTGAGTTCGTAGGTGTTCAGAATGTTTTGATCCCTATTCAGCTGAATTCCTGAGACCAGACGAAATCTAGGTCTCCTACTCCTCCGCCATCTTGCTCCGCCTCTCCATTTGCTTTTAACTACCAGAACGGCTGTATTTAGTTATGCAGGTTGAGACCTGCAGTGCCCTCACAGGCCCCATTCATAATTATGTCCTGAAAAATGTGTATTTATTATGATACTCTTCCAGTAGATGGTAATAAAGTGTATTTCCTAATCAATATATTATGACAATTTTTCAGTAGATTGAAGTATAGTGACTTGAGTAGGAGGATCTTTTCTCATTTGCAGAAAAATGTGGCCCTATTGAGACTATGGTCCTTGGGCTTAGACTAGCCTAGATTTTTATCCTGGCTCTGCCATTTATAGATGTATGATCTTGGATAATCTCTTCAACACTTAGTTTTATCTATAACATAGGATTGGTACTATTCATTTCAGTATACTTTGTCATCTAGAATCTTTATGAGGTAATATACATGACACATTTACTATAGTGGCTGGCACCGACTAAATTGTCTTAGTCTATTTGGGCTGCTTGTAACAAAATACCATAGGCTGAGTGGTTTATAAACAACACATTTGTTACAGTTCTGGAGGCTGGGAAGTTCAGGATGAAGGCAATGGCACATTCAGTGTCTGGTGAAGGTCTGCTTCTGAGTTCTTAGGCAGCCACACATAGTGGAAGAAACAAAAGAAGGGATCTCTCTGGGTCCTCTTTATTAAGGGTATTAATTCCATTCATGAGAGCTCCATTCTCATCACCTAATCACCTCCCAAAGTCCTTACCTTCAAACACTATCACAGTAGGGGTTAGGTTTCAACGTATAAATTATTTGGGGGGATACAAACATTCGGTCTAGCTAAATAATTCTGCCTGTTTTCGTTGGAGCTTGTTGTGCTTTAGCAGTATGTGATTACAGAATTATGTGTGAGGTGCTTTAAATTAGGTAAGAGACTTAATTGAAGGATTGGCTTAGCACCTTTTTAAGTGATTGCTCTTGAGTTAAAGTGTGTTGTATTTTATTCAGACTTCCTGTTTTGAAAAGTAGGAGGGTCAGTATTGAACCAGAGATTCCGTTAGAGGACTTTGAGGGAATGAAGGACAGAGACTTGAATTTAGAGCATTTTCAGGGATCTTGATGATATCCTACCTTTGTATAAGACTAACTCTATCACAGTCTGAGTGTATAGGTTATTGTGCCTCAACTTGCTAACAGTGGGGAAGCAGGAAATCCATCAATTGCTTTTGAGTGGGGAGTGATTAATAAAATAAAACTGGACCCACACTGTGATACAGTAGCAGTTATTTTTGTCTTTTAAATCCTTGGATTAGGGGTGCCTTGGTGGCTTAGTCCATTAAGCATCTGCCTTTGGCTCAGTTCATAATCCCAGGGTCCTGGGATCGAGCCCCACATCAGGTTCCCTGCTCAGCAGGAGAGTCTGCTTCTCCCTCTCCCTATGCCCCTACCCCCGCTCTCTCTCTCTCTTTCTGTCTCTCTAATAAATAAAATCTTAAAAAATGCTTGGATAAAGAGTCATATCAAGTGTGTAGGGGGTAGGGGAGGGAGGGGATGGTGTTGTACGCAGCTTGGCATGGGAAATTGGTTTCTAGCATAGGAATTTTCCATTTCAGAAAAAAAAGTTTCAGACAAATGGTATTCTGATCTGGTATACAGAGTGAGTGGAAAATAATTCTGCATTTCTTTTTAAATGTCGAAAATAAAACGTATCACCATATTCCCAACATTGTTATATTAGGGAGTTCCAGATTGTTCAGACGAATGAAAACAAGAGAACCAGATTGCCAGATGTTAGGGTTCTAGCTTCAAAGTCTTCTAGAATACCTATGGTAAATAAGTCTGGGTTGTTTGATTAGTTTTGGTGTTTTAAGATACCAAAAGCAGGCAGTTATTTTAGTGTGACTCTAAGCATAATTGGCATATTTCAGGCATTTACAATTTAGGCCATAGTAATTTTTAGTTTGAAAGTATATGACGGCTATACAAAATATGGCAACCAGCTGTTTGCTTTATTTTCTCTGATGACAGAAGAAGAAATGAATTGAAACTGGTACATGATTCAAGGCTTTTTTGACTGAACATTTAAAAGCCATTTGGAATGGTTATGGGTTCTTTCCTGAAAGTCTTCTATGAATGGAAAAAATAATCAAAACTTTAGTATAGACATGGACGTCCTTAAATGAAGCAATGATTTAGGTAGCCTCTAGACTTATTTAGCATGTATTGCAAGTATATATTCAGCAAATAATGGATAAACCAGCAAGTTCTAGAAGCTAGTTCTTTTAGAACTTGTCACATATAGAACATAAATTATAAATGAAGTCCTGGATTTAGATGAAGACAAACACATGAAAATAACATTCTGTGTAGTAACAATGGAAGTGCTATAGGAAGTAGTATGTAACTAATTCCCAAAGGAATAATTTCAAGGAGGATCACTGAGGGCTATAAGGTTCCTGAAGGTTCATGAAGAAGGTAATTCTTGAGCCAAGTTTTGAGGGGCCCATCTTGTCAGGCTGAAGATACTGAAAAGGCAGCCTGGCAGAAAACAATATATGGACAGAGTTATCATGAACCTTACAGGCAGTTTTCAAAAACTTCATTGTGCCTTATGAAAATTTATTTTACTTATAGATTTTTTTTCTCCTCAGGTTTGTTCTAATACTTTTCTTTTTTTAAAGATTTTATTTATTTGACAGAGACACAACGAGAGAGGAAACACAAGTAGGGGGAGTGGGAGAGGGAGAAGCAGGCTTCCCACATAGCAGGGAGCCTGATGCGGGGCTCGATCCCAGGACCTTGGGGTCATGACCTGAGCCGAAGGCAGACGCTTAACGACTGAGCCACCCAGGCACCCCTACTTTTCTTTTCTTTCTTTTTTTTTTTTTTAAAGATTTTATTTATTTATATTTTGAGAGAGAGAGAATGAGAGATAG
>NW_027397067.1:89701-149227 GCF_003265705.2 Callorhinus ursinus
AAAGATTTTATTTATTTATATTTTGAGAGAGAGAGAATGAGAGATAGAGAGCACGAGAGGGAAGAGGGCCTACTTTTATTTTCTTAATTCACATGCCTGACCAGCCTAGGAGAAAAATAAGGCAAGTGTATTAGTCACAGGGCTATAGCTTATGGAATAGTGACTTTGACTCTAGAAATAGACTGGCCTATTCCACTGAGTTTTTCATTTAATTCGTTTCTGTTCCTTAAACTTTGAGAGGCCATGGAGTTCTAATCAGGAAGCTTCTTTTTTTCTTTTAGGGTTTGAGATATTGAAGTAAGTCATTAGATTAAAGCAATATTTTTGTGAATCACAGCATAGGAAAATAAAGCATCTATTAAAAATGTCTAAAGCACATTCCCATTTTAACTTGTGAATATTAATTAACTATTCTTCTACCTTTTGTAATTGTGGTCTATAGTACTATTATTACATAGGATTGTTGTTAGTACCAACTTAATCTTCATAATGGTCTTGAGGTCAGTATGTTATCTCCATTTTACAGATGCAGAAACATGTCTTGAGAAGATAACCTGGCTCAGTGTTAATGCGGCCAACAAGTAGCACAGGTCATTGACAGCATTCTGACATCAAAACCTGAACATGTGCTCTATAAGGACTTGTGTGCTGCTTGTGAAATTGCCTTGATGTTTCTCTGCTCTGGGAGGGTAATAATCAGGATATTTGGAACTAGGACTGTCCTGGAAAATCCAGGACCTGTGTATAGCCATCACCAAAGTACATTTTTTCTCTCATGAGAGTCAAAACCAGCTTTCACCAGGAAACATTTACTAATCTATTTTTGAGTCCATCAATCCAATCTTGGCCTCCTTTTTCCTCCACTCTAATGCATATTCTTAGAACCCAAGGTCATTGAAGGGGGCAAACTTTGTAGCTGTATACCTTCAGAATGGTCAGTGAATCACTTCAGTTTGGGGGAAACATAAACTGAGTGCTATAGTTCAACTCAGTAGCTAGTGATTGAAGCCTAATTTAAACTGGACAAAGGTACAAAAGATTGATGGGTAGACTTGCAGCTCACAGCAGCTGGGCACCTGGATTGCTCAAATACTTGGCCTATAACCTGGAGTACAACTTGTACCTCTTCTCACTTTCTCAGGTTTCTTCATATGGTATAGGACAAGGCTGCTGGCTGCTTTGGGGTCACATCCTTGACCAAGTTGGGAAGAAGAGAATCTTTTCCAGTAGCCTCAAAAAAAAAAAAAAAAAAAAAAAGATGGCTGGGTGAGAAGGCCAGTGAAGCTGCATTGTAAGTGCCTCCTCTATGGCTGAGTAAACACTGGAGAGAGACATATACAATGATTACTAACCGTGTAAAGGGATCTGTGGTAGAGGTATTGTTACATTCGATGGATAAAATGGAAATGTAGTATACTGAATTTCCCTTTAAGCTTATGCCTACTGTCTGATTTACTTTAGATATCATTAGCATCTGTGAAGCAGTGATGATTAGTATGATACATAATTTACATATTCATTTAGCAGTCATTTTAATGAGTACCTCTGTGGGGAGAGCACTATGCACTGAGGTGATGAGATGATTAGGCACATGTCTCCTGCTATTCTAATGGAAGGAGTAGAATATACTGGAGCCCTGATGGCTTCACAGAAGGAGGTATGTATGTGGAGGTATTGGGGAATATTTCATGGAAGACAAGAGCATTGATCTGTGGCAGAGTTGGAGAGACTGAAGGGAGTGGAGAGGTGATTTCCAGCAAACAGTGCCATGGATGCAGTTATGGTGGTGGAGATGTGCAGGCTCTGTTGAGTGTGTTAAGGGGGAGAACAGATTGATTGGGGGAGTGGAGGGGAAGGCTGAAAAGTAACGTTGAAGGCCAGGCTAGCCAGTATCTGAACTTGGGCTCAGGCTTTCATGTCATCAGATTTGTGGGAGAGTTTCTCTCACCACAGCCTGAGCTACTGGAGAGCAGGGGCTTTCTTGCTCATCTTGTATCCCTGAGGCCTAGCAGAGTGTCTGCATGCACTGGGCGCTCAATAAATGTTGACTGAAGATAAGAACATCATATTTCTGTCATTTATATTAATTAGAGGGTTCTAGTCCCTAAAGAATCTGAGTATGGATGAAATCTAGAGAAGCAAAGGACCAAAGGTAATTAGAGCAGTGAGTGACAGGCCTGAGAAATGTTCTGTCACCTGAGGGAAGGAAAGACCTCTGAAGAAACAAATGGGCAAATATTTGATAGAATGAGCTCTGAGTCTCACAGTGCTTGCTAACTGGCCAACTTGGTTAAAACTTTCTATGTTCCGCTGACTTGAGCGTCCCTGAGTCACTATCTCTTCTGAATGTATGTAAATTCCTGGGTGCAAAGGCATTTACATTCTTCAAGTATATGGCTTGAGCCGTTGAGATTTATTCAGATACTCAAGAAAACTCCCCTTTGCATTCAGTTAGAGATCTTATTTGTTCCCCAAATTTATTAAATGATACCCCAAACAAATACTATTTAGAAACTTTCCAGGGGGAGTAGCCCAAAGATGTATGGTGGCATGCATTTACTTTTTTAGGGAGTAAAGTTTCAAAATGAATAAATGAAATTCATAAGCATGGTGTACCTAAAGAGATGAAAAATTGAGCAGAGCAGCAACAAGAAGGAAAAGTGATCTCTGAGGGGCTGGATAGTAAAACAATGAAGCAATGAACACTTTTGTGTTTCAACCACTTCAATTGCTTCCTTTTAAAGTTCTATTCAAAGTATAGTCGATCCTCATTATTCAGATTCTGTATTAACAAATTCCCCTCTTTGCCCAAAGTTATTTGTAATCCCCAAACCAATCCTTGCGATGCTTTTACAGTAATTTGTGGACATGTGTAGAGCAGAGAAAAATTTGAGTCGCTTGACGTGTAAGTTCTCAGCTGAGGTCGAACAAGGGCCCATTCTTTCTGCCTGCTTGTTCCAGCTCTTACACTGTAAATAAGTGTGTCCTTTCTTGGTCTACTTAATGCCATGTTTTTCACAGTTTTATGCTTTGTGTGATTTCACTGTGTAAAATGGCCCCCAAGCGTAGTTCTGAGGTGCTGTCTAGTGTCCCTAAGTGCAGAACAACCGTGACGTGCCTTATGGAGAAAATTCATGTTAGATCAGCCTTGTTCAGGTATGAGTGCTTTTGGCCATGAGTTCAATGTTAAAGAATCAACTATATATATTAAATAAGGTGTTTTTAAGTAGAAACACACATAAAATAAGGTTGTATACTGACAGGGATCAATCCTGTATTTCCCCTAGAAATAGTGAGTCAGTATTTGCTATTCATTGTTTGTGGTGACTTTATTGAATGGTAACTACTACGAATAATGAAAATTGACTATATTTCTCTTCTTGCTGGGATCATCCTGGGCTTATGTAGTTATTTAGTGGGGTTTTTTTTTTTTTGGTAACTTTTATTTTGACAGAATTTCAAACTTACAGAAAAGTTGGAAGAATAGTGTAATGAAATTCCTTATGGTGGAACTGTAAATAGGTTAAATAGTGTCCTCTACAAACTCCTGTCCACCTGGAACTCCAGAAGGTAGACTTTTTTGGAGATAGGACCTTTGCAGATGTAACTAGTTAAGATGAAGTTATACTGCATTAGGGTGAGCCCTGAATCCCAATGACTTGTGAGAAGAGGAGATACACAGAAAGACACGTAGGAGAGAAGGCCACGAGACGACAGAGGCAGAGACGGGAATGATGCAGCCACAATCCAAGGAAGGCAAGGATTGCTGGGAGAAAGAGGCCAGGAAAGATTCTTCCCTGGAGCCTCCAGAGGGGCTAACACCTTCATTTTGGACTTCTTGGCTCCAGAATTGTGAGAATAAGGATGTTGTTTTAAGCCACTGAATTTGTGGTCATTTGTTAAGCAACCCTAGGAAACTAATATAACCCTTTACTCCATTTCACTGGTTTATTATTTTTTGCCTCTTTCTTTGTCTTTCTTTTCCTCTTCCTCCCCCTCCTCTTCCTCTTTCTTTCCCCATGCTTGTATCAATTTTTTTTCTGTACCTCTACCCCTAAATATTTATTTCCAGAATAAGGATCTTCTCTTACATAAGCATAGTATAATTACAAAAATAGGAAATTAAAAACTGATACAATATTATCTAGTCAACAGTTCATATTCAAATTTTATCAATTGCCTAATAATGACCTTTTTTCCTCTGGTCCAAGATCCAATCTAGGATCATACATTTCATTTCCTTTCCATGCCTCTTTAATCTTCTGTTAATCTGAAACAGTTCTTCAGACTTTCTTTGTATTTCTTGACCTTGTCATTGCTGAGGTGTACAGTCCAGTTATTGTGGTCTTGTCTGATATTTTCCCCAGTTTAGATTTAGGTTATTCCTCTCTGGTAGGAATACCACAGAAATCTTGTGTTCTTTTCAGTGCCTCCAATCAAGAGGCACTTGATGCTGGTTACTTGATTAAAGTGGTGTCTGACAGGTTTCCCCACTTTAAAGTTACTGTTTTTCCCTTTGGAATTAATAAGTAATTTGTGGGGAGATGCTTCATGAGCATGTAAATATCCTTTGCATCATTAAACCGTCACCTACTAGTTTCAGCTTTCATTGATGATTTTCTAAATCCACTGTTTATATCAATATAGACTCATATGCCTATTCAATAGGTTATAATCCTTTACTGTCATTATTTATTTGGTGCAGGAATGTTCCACATTTGGCCAGTGAGAGGCCATTCACGCAGGCTCATGTGTCCTTATGACATGTTCTCATTCCTTGAGTGCTTTCTTACTGTCTGGTTTAAGATACTTCAGGCTCATCTTGTACTTTCCTGTCCTATTCCCCCATGTCACCCATTCGTTTACAGAGCTGACCTGGGCTGATTTGATGCATTAAAGAGTATTCTGGAGTTAAAAAAAAATTGGCTCAAAAGAGACCAAATGTTATCTTCCTCTTTATTTACTGTTCTAGTTAACAAAGAGAGCTTCCTCAGAGCTGTCAGGGGAAACTGCCACTAGTGGAGGGTGAATACCCTCTTGAGGATAGACGCTTCCTTTTGTAGTCCTGCCCTGCCATAGGAGTTTCTACATAAAGAGGAATATGCTTGGGGTTCTTACATATTAAAATACCATCTATGTTATGGCTGAATTTGTTTTTTGGATTTCTTCCCTCTGTTCTAGTTATGGAAGTTTTACTGGTGCATTTTAATCTTAATTCATTTCTTTTTTAACCACAATGATGTTGAGGGTTTTTTTTTTTTTTTTGTATTATTCAGGTGATCAACTTACAGTAGTTGACCTTAATTTGATTTGTGATACAAATCTAAAAGATTTTCCTTAAATAAAATGCAAATTTAAAATCTTATGAAATGAATGCATGTTGTAGACATTTGTTAAAAAAAACGCAAAACTTATACAAAAACATTTGGAGAAAATAAATCAGTGTTATCACTGTTGCTAGATAAAATTCCTTCACTCACATTTTCTTCCCTTGAGTATCTTTTTTTTAAGATTTTTATTTATTTATTGAGAGAGAGAGAGAGAATGGTAGAGAGCATGAGAGAGAGGAAGGTCAGAGGGAGAAGCAGACTCCCCACTGAGCAGGGAGCCTGATGCGGGACTCGATCCCGGGACTCCAGGATCATGACCCGAGCCGAAGGCAGTCGCCCAACCAACTGAGCCACCCAGGTGCCCCTCCCTTGAGTATCTTAAATACACTTTTCTGGGTTTTTTTCTGGCATAAAGTTGCTGTCAACATCCTATGATAAGATAATTTTTATTCATTTGTAAGTCATTTATTCCTTTCCCTAGATGTTCAAAGCGTTTGTTTAAAGGTCTGTTTTCTAGGGTATATCTTGGTTTTGATTGCTTCTGGGTTGATATTACCAGGTATGTGGTGTGCTTCAATATGCAGTTTCCTTTTTTTTTTAAGATTTCAGGAACGTTTTTCTGGAATTGCAGTTTTTAATATTTGTTCTATTATCTTGGTTTTCATCTTCAGGGATTGCTATTATCTGTGTGTTGGATCACAAGAGAGACTTGACTGATCACTCTGTTTCTCTTGAATACTTTTACTTTCTTCATTGGAGGTGGGTGAACTTTAAAATGTCTTTCTTACTACTTTTTTAAGATATTATCTGTGATAGCTACTTGCTCTTGGATTCCTTCCAGTTTAGTCTTTTTTTCCTGAGCTGATTTTTTTTCCCTGTTGAGAGAATATTTTATTTTTGTTTCAAGTTTTTATTTAAATTCCACTTAGCATACAGTGCAATATTAGTTTCAAGAGTAGAATTTAGTGATTCATCACTTACATACAATACCCCCAGTGTTCATCATAAGTATTCTTCTTAATCCCCATCACCCATTTAACCCTTTCCTCTACCTACGTCCCCTTTAGTAACCCTCAGTTTTTTCTCTGTAGTTAAGAGTCTGTTTTATGGTTTGCATCTTTCTTTTTCTCTTCCCCCCATGTTCATCTGTTTTGTTTCTTAAATTCCACATATGACTGAAATCATATGGTATTTGTCTTTCTCTGACTGGCTTATTTCACTTAGCGTAACATACTCTGGCTCCATCCATGTTGTTGTAAATGGCAAGATTTCATCCTTTTTGATGGCGGAGTAACATTCCATTGTATGGATATATGTGTGTGTGTGTGTGTGTGTGTGTGTGTATTCATTTCATTGTATGTACATTGTATATCATGTATATAAACCACATCTTTATCCATTCATCTGTGGATGGGCATCTGGGCTCTTTCCTTCAGCTGATTTTTTAACTTTATTCTACTGCTTAAGTTTTGTTACTTCATTTCTGACTTTTTGTAATCTAAATATGTTGTCTTATATTGAAATAGTAGGTTACACTTTTTCTGTTCTATCAACATGTCTTTAGTATGCTTTCTTTGTGTGTTGGAATGTTATTCTGCTCCATTCCGTTTTTTCTATTTATAAAACTTTGTATTGGATTTAACCTTGATCCCTTTCTATTGCCTATTTTTATGTTGTGGTTTCTGTGCATTTTTAGAAGAAGGCA
Source organism: Callorhinus ursinus (assembly GCF_003265705.2). Taxonomy (NCBI): domain Eukaryota; kingdom Metazoa; phylum Chordata; class Mammalia; order Carnivora; family Otariidae; genus Callorhinus; species Callorhinus ursinus. The sequence goes on from NW_027397067.1 coordinate 96,737, forward strand.
GGATTCAAAATAGCTTTGATAATTTCTGTTGTTTTCTTGTAGTTTGCAAAAATATGGCCACATGTTTATTTGTTATTTAGATATTTTCTGGCTTGGTTCCATTCCTCCACTCCATCTGGACCTTTTCTTTTCTTTGTCTCTACCATCCCTGTGCTGCTGAGCAGATTGCACTGCCAGCAGTTTCTCTGCAGTGTGAGGCCCGGTCCAGGAAGGTAGTCCTGGCTGACCAGTGCTGAGTGTCCTAGACTGCTCCTACTCCTTTGGATCTTCTTGGGTGGAACCCTTGTCCTCATCCTGTTTCAGGTACCATTTCATTCTCAGCTTGCCTGCTCCACTTCCTAGTGAACACCACATGTCTATGTACTCAGATCCTCCTTTGCTCCTTCACTTCTCTCAGGTTTGCTCTCAGATAGAATCATATGCAGGACTTTTGGAGGGTTGAATATTTGTCCTCACCTATTTGTATTTTGGAATTTGTTCTCTAATTGTACATGTTTATGTGCTTTCTTGTTACTTTTTTTTTTTACATGGGGATTCAGAGACATTCAAAACCTATGCCTGGGTTTCCACAGTGTTAATTGTCAACTTAATGTATATTTAATGAAGTTTATTTGAATTTTGTGTTTTGTTTTTTTTCTTTAAAAACCATCTCTACAGAGAAAAAGAAATTGGGATATAGAAAACCCATCCTTTCCAGGAGGGAGTCCACTGAAGTTCAGAAGAGCAGGTCTCAGGACAGTGGGGGCAGTTGCTTCCCTCTCTGAAGCATGGCTCAGATGTGGAGAAGGATTTCAGGACACTTCTGAGACTCTGGTAGGGTAATTATAAAAATTATAAAATTGTTTTCCTTGAATCCCAAAGGATACTTAGATTCCTGAGTGTTTAGGCCACTAATTATATTTCTTTGGCATTCCCTTCCTTATTTCAGGACACAGTAATTCGTACAGTCGTCTTTTTTTTTTTTTAAATCAGAGAGTGAGAGAGAGTGAGCACAAGCAGGGGGAGTAGCAGGCAGAGGGAGAAGCAGGCTCCCCGCTGAGCAAGGAGCCCGATGTGGGGATGTGGGACTGGATCCCAGGACCTTAGGATCATGATACAAGCCGAAGGCAGCTGCTTAACTGGGTGAGCCACCCAGGCATCCTGGTAGTCTTCTTTTTTCAACCTTGCATTCCCTTAGTAATTGTGGCAAGTTAGTAATCACCTCTTTATGCCAGGCCCAACCTTTGTACTTCTTTGTAAATGTAGGATACGCACTGAGAAGTTTCTTAGAAGATGAAATTTTTGAGCATCCTACTCTTCACATGAAGTATATTTATGAAATGCTTGTATACTCAGGATCTTTTGGCAACAAGATATTCTGGTTAATATTTGTATATATGGTAATTTTGAAATACTTATAGATATGTACAAAATGGAATACTGTTATAAACTCTTAATGGTTAGTTCTCTGTTTAGATTCCTGGTAGAATATAATAATACATTTATGTGTCTATGAGGAGTATGTGCTTTGGGAATACTTATTGGTAAATATAAATAAAAGAGAGGCATATTTTAAGGATGGTATAGTTTAAGGTTTTGAGTTTTACAAAATATTTTTGGTTTTAGCCCTTGTTCACATAAATTACTACATTATCATTATTATTATTGTCATCTTCCTGCAGTCATTAACAGCTGAAAAGGAGATTGTTACAGAAGAGCACCTCGAATTATCCCCTCAACCCAAGAAAGGTAATATTTTGTTGATTTCTTGACAGAAATGGTATAAGGCTAATATATCCTTCTTTGATTTATTTGCATAGTTTGGGTAGACTATATATTTATGGTTTAAAAACATCAAAATGTAAAAAGGTAATTTTTGAGAAATCTCTCATCTTTGTCACTATTTACCCCATTTTTTTTTCTTGCCTCCTGTAGATAATTATTAAAATTTTTTGTGTGTCCTTCCTGGGTTTACTGTTATCATCAGAGCCCAGTAGGTTAGCTTAGGCTCACAGCTCCAGGATTTAAAAAAATTCTGATTTGGAAAATAACGGTTATGAGCTATGATAAAAGACTATAGTATTTCAGGCAATGAAATTCTTACTTGGTGAATTAGTTAGGGAAGGCTTTCAGATACAGATAGTAGGAAACTTTTAGAGTGTTTGAAGAAATGGGGTTGAATTTATCTCCTGCAATAAGAAGTTCAGGGAGTCAGATGTGTTCTGAGTTCTGCAACCTTAGTGTGGAGTTTGTTCTTGCAGTCATGAGGTGGAAGCTAAATTGTCTGGGCCTACTTCTCAGGAAGACTGTAGGTTCTGAGGATTTTCTCCAGATATACTTTTCTTCTGGGAAGGAATTCCATCGAAGGACCTCTACCTTTGGCCAGAACCTGTTATATAGGGTCGCCTCTACTAAAGGGACTTCAGTGAAGTTAAAGATTTTTAAATATCTATGTTTTTGTTAGTAAGGAAGAAAACGGGGTATCAGGGAGGCTGCTGGCTGGCTCTGCTGCTACACTCACTGGGTAGGCAGGGAAAGTCAGTGCTTGAGACCTTAGGGATCTCCTTTGCCCCTAGGGGTCCTGACTGTGTGATCTTGGGAAAGAAGCTAAACACACTAAGCCTTAGTTTCTCCATCTGGGAAATGTGTATAAGAATGTGTGCCTCATTGGGTTATTGTTAACAAAAAGAAAGTAATAAAATGTCTATTTCAAAGGCTTGCACTTAGTAGTTGCTTAATAGATGGCAGCAAATGCTGTTATGTCCGATGGCAAAAAGAGCTATGTGAAAGCTTGCCAAAAATTCTGCGGAGTGGGAAAACTTCCTGTGAATAAGAGCTATATAAGTATTTCTTTTTTTTAAAATTTTTTATTATGTTATGTTAATCACCATACATTACATCATTAGTTTTTGATGTAGTGTTCCATGATTCATTGTTTGCGTATCAGACCCAGTGCTCCAGGCAGAACGTGCCCTCTTTAATACCCATCACCAGGCTAACCCATCCCCCCACCCTCCTCCCCTCTAGAACCCTCAGTTTGTTTTTTAGAGTCCATAGTTTCTCATGGTTTGTCTCCCCCTCTGATTTCCCCCCTTCATTTTTCCCCTCCTGCTATTTTCTTCTTTTTATTTATTTTTTAACATATAATGTATTATTTGCTTCAGAGGTACAGGTCTGTTATTCAACAGTCTTGCACAATTCACAGCGCTCACCATAGCACATACCCTCCCCAGTGTCTATTACCCAGCCACCCCATCCCTCGCATCCCCCACCACTCCAGGAACCCTCAGTTTGTTTCCTGAGATTAAGAATTCCTCATATCAGTGAGGTCATATGATACATGTCTTTCTCTGATTGACTTATTTCGCTCAGCATAATACCCTCCAGTTCTATCCACGTCATTGCAAATGGCAAGATTTCATTCCTTTTTTTTTTGATAGAAGTATTTTTTTATTAGGTAAATTTAATGACCTTTCTGGCAATAAAAATATTTAAATTTGAATTCAAAACCTTTTTTTAAACACACACAAATTCTAACCTGAATTAAAAATGTACAATAAATTTAAGGCTAACGTTTATGCCTATTATAAAATAGCTAGTGAAAGATGAAGCACCAGGTTCTTAATAAAATTATTGTGTTTTTACCAAAGTATACTCTGAAATTCTGAACCAAGATTAAGTAGCTTAAATTACTGTTTATTTATTTATTTTTTTTCATTTTTGGCTCAGCATATCTATTGAATGCCTCTGCATTAGGGTAGGACCCAGAAACTGCATTCATATTGTAAGCAAAACAATGTGTCTTTTTCTTCAGCTTCTGTAATTAGTAATAATTATAGACTTCTATGAACTTAAGAGATATTCTGTACATGTTTCTTTACACAGAAGAGGAAAAGCGTATATTTTCTTTGACAATCCCTGTTCCCACTTTTTTCTTTTTGTATTATGTTAATCACCATACATTGCATCTTCTTTTTTTTTTTTTAACATATAATGTATTATTTGTTTCAGAGGTACAGATCTGTGAACCAACAGTCTTAAACAATTCACAGCACTCACCATAGCACATACCCTCCCCAGTGTCTATCACCCAGCCACCCCATCCCTCTCACCCCTCACCACTCCAGCAACCCTCAGTTTGTTTCCTGAGATTAAGAATTCCTCATATCAGTGAGGTTATATGATAAATGTCTTTCTTTGATTGACTTATTTCGCTCAGCATAACACCCTCCAGTTCCGTTCACGTCATTGCAAATAGCAAGATTTCATTCCTTTTGATGGTTGCATAATATTCCATTGTATAAATATACCACCTCTTCTTTATCCATTCATCTGTCGATGGATATATTGGCTCTTTCCACAGTTTGGCTATTGTGGATATTGCTGTTATAAACATTGGGGTACACGTACCCCTTTGGATCCCTACATTTGTATCTTTGCGGAAAATACCCAGTAGTGCAATTGCTGGATCGTAGGGTAGCTCTATTTTCAACTTTCTGAGGAACCTCCATATTGTTTTCCAGAGTGGCTGCACCACCTTGCATTCCTACCAACAGTGTAGGAGGGTTCCCCTTTCTCTGCATCCCCACCAACATCTGTCATTTCCTGACTTGTTAATTTTAGCCATTGTGACTGGTGTGAGGTGATATCTCATTGAGGTTTTGATTTGGATTTCCCTGATGCCGAGCGATGTTGAACCTTTTTCATGTGTCTGTTGGCCCATTTGGATGTCTTCTTTGGAAAAATGTCTGTTCATGTCTTCTGCCCATTTCTTGATTGGATCATTTGTTCTTTGGGTGTTGAGTTTGATAAGTTCTTTATAGATTTTGGATACTAGCCCTTTATCTGATATATCATTTGCAGATATCTTCTCCCATTCTGTCAGTTGGCTTTTGGTTTTGTTGACTGTTTCTTTTGCTGTGCAAAAGCTTTTTATCTTGATGAGGTCCCAATAGTTCATTTTTGCCCTTGCTTCCCTTGCCTTTGGCTATGTTTCTAGGAAGAAGTTGCTGCGGCTGAGGTCGAAGAGGTTGCTGCCTGTGTTCTCCTTTAGGATTTGGATGGACTCCTGTCTCACGTTTAGGTCTTTCAACCATTTGGTGTCTATTTTTGTGTGTGGTGTAAGGAAATGGTCCAGTTTCATTCTTCTGCGTGTGGCTGTCCAATTTTCCCAACACCATTTGTTGAAGAGACTGTCTTTTTTCCATTGGACATTCTTTCCTGCTTTGTCGAAGATTTAGTTGACCATAGAGTTGAGGGTCCATTTCTGGGCTCTCTATTCTGTTCCATTGATCTCTGTGTCTGTTTTTTTGCCAGTATCATACGGTCTTGATGATGACAGCTTTGTAATAGAGCTTGAAGTCCGGAATTGTGATGCCGCCAGCTTTGCTTTTCTTTTTCAACATTCCTCTGGCTATTCAAGGTCTTTTCTGGTTCCATACAAATTTTAGGATTATTTGTTCCATTTCTTTGAAAAAAGTGGATGGTATTTTGATGGGATTGCATTGAATGTGTAGATTGCTCTAGGTAGCTTTGACATCTTCACAATGTTTGTTCTTCCAATCTATGAGCATGGAACGTTTTTCCGTTTCTTTGTGTCTTCCTCAATTTCTTTCATGAGTATTTTATAGTTTTCTGAGTACAGATCCTTTGCCTCTTTGGTTAGATTTATTCCTAGGTATTTTATGGTTTTGGGTGCAATTGTAAATGGGATCGACTCCTTAATTTCTCTTTCTTCTGTCTTGTTGTTGGAGTATAGGAATGCCACTGATTTCTGTGCATTGATTTTATATCCTGCTACTTTACTGAGTTCCTGTATGAGTTCTAGCAGTTTTGGGGTGGAGTCTTTTGGGTTTTCCACATAAAGTATCCTATCATCTGCAAAGAGTGAGAGTTTGACTTCTTTGCCAATTTGGATTCTTTCTTTCTTTTTGTTGTCTGATTGCTGAGGCTAGGACTTCTAATAATATGATGAATAGCAGTGGTGATAGTGGACATCCCTGCCGTGTTCCTGACCCTAGGGGAAAAGCTCTCAGCTTTTCCCCATTGAGAATGATATTTGGTGTAGGTTTTTCATAGATGGCTTTTATGATATTGAGGTATGTACCCTCTATCCTTATAGTCTGAAGAGTTTCAATAAAGAAAGGATGCTGTACTTTGTCAAATGGTTTTTCTGCCTCTATTGAGAGGATCATATGATTCCTCTTCTTTCTTGTGTTAATATATTGTATCATGTTGATTGATTTGCAGATGTTGAACCAACCTTGCAGCCCAGGGATATATCCCACGTGGTCATGGTGAATAATCCTTTTAATGTACTGTTGGATCCTATTGGCTAGTATTTTGGTGAGATTTTTGCATCCATGTTCAGCAAGGATATTGGTCTGTAATTCTCCTTTTTGATGGGGTCTTTTGTCTGGTTTGGGGATCAAGGTAATGGTGGCCTTCTAAAACGAGTTTGGAAGTTCTCCTTCCATTTCTATTTTTTGGAACAGTTTCAGAAGAGGTATTAATTCTTCTTGAAATGTTTGGTAGAATTCCCCTGGGAAGCCATCTGGCCCTGGGCTTTTGTTTGTTGGGAGATTTTTGATGACTTCTTCAATTTCCTTAGTGGTTATAGGTCTGTTCAGGTTTTCTATTACTTCCTGGTTGAATTTTGGTAGTTGACACATCTCTAGGAATGTATACATTTCTTCAGATTGTCTAATTTGCTGGCATATAGTTGCTCTTAATATGTTCTTATAATTGTTTGTATTTCTTTGGTGTTGGTTGTGATCTCTCCTCTTTCATTCATGATTTTGTTGATTTGGTCATTCCTCTTTTCCTTTGATAAGTCCGGCCAGGGGTTTATCAATCTTGTTAATTCTTTCAAAGAACCAGCTCCTAGTTTCATTGATCTGTTCTACTGTTCTTTTGGTTTCTATTTCATTGATTTCTGCTCTTATCTGTATTATTTCTCTTCTCCTGCTGGGTTTAGGCTTCATTTGCTGTTCTTTTTCCAGGTCTTTTAGGTGTAGGGTTATGTTGTGTATTTGAGACCTTTCTTGTTTCTTGAGAAAGGCTTGTATTGCTATATCTTAGGACTGCCTTTGTTGCATCCCAAAGATTTTGAACAGTTGTCTTTTCATTTTCATTGGTTTCCATGAATTTTTTTAATTCTTCTTTAATTTCCTGGTTGACCCATTCATTCTTTAGTAGGGTGCTCTTTAGCCTCCACGTGTTTGAGTTCTTTCTGACTTTCGTCTTGTGATTGAGTTCTAGTTTCAAAGCATTGTGGTCTGAAAATATGCAGGGAATGATCCCTGTCTTTTGGTACCGGTTGAGACCTGATTTGTGACCTAGGTTGCGATCTATTCTGGTGAATGTTCCATGGGCACTAGAGAAGAAAATGTATTCTGTTGCTTTGGGATGGAATGTTCTGAATATATCTGTGAAGTCCATTTGGTCTAGTGTGTCATTTTAAAGTCTTTATTTCCTTGTTGATGTTTTGCTTAGATGATCTGTCCATTTCAGTGAGGGTGGTGTTAAAGTCCCCCACTATTGTTGTATTGTTGTCGATGTGTTTCTTTGCTTTTGTTATTAATTGGGTTCTATAATTGGCTGCTCCCATGTTAGGGGCATAGATAAAATTGTTAGGTCTTCTTTTTTTTTTTTTTTTAAAGATTTTATTTATTTGACAGAGACACAGAGAGAGAGGGAACACAAACAGGGCGAATGGGAGAGGGAGAAGCAGGCTTCCCGCAGAGAAGGGAGCCCAATGCGGGGCTCGATCCCAGGACCCTGGGATCACGACCTGAGCTGAAGCAGACACTTAACGACTGAGCCACTCAGGCACCCCTACAATTGTTAGATCTTCTTCTTGGATAGACCCTTTAAGTAGGATATAGTGTCCTTCCTTATCTCTTATTACAGTCTTTGGTTTAAAATCTAATTTGTCTGATATAAGGATTGCCACCTCAGGTTTCTTTTGGTGTCCATGAGCATGGTAAATGGTTTTCCACCCCTTCACTTTCAATCAGGGGGTGTTTTTGGTTTTAAAATGTGTCTCTTGGAGACAGTATATCGACGAGTCTTATTTTTTTCCCCAATCTGATAGCCTCTGTCTTTTGATTGGGACATTTAGCCCATTTATATTCAGGGTAACTTGAAAGATATGAATTTAGTGCCATTGTATTGCCTGTAAGATGACTGTTACTGTATCTTGTCTGTGTTCCTTCTGGTCTATGTTGCTTCTAGCCTCTCTCTCTCTTTTTTTTAAAGATTTTATTTATTTATTTGTCAGAGAGAGAGAGACAGAGCACAAGCAGGAGAGTGGCAGGCAGAGGGAGACGCAGGGTCCCCGTTGAGCAGGGAGCCCAATGTGGGACTCGATCCCAGGATCCTGGGATCATGACCTGAGCTGAAGGCAGCCGTTTAACTGACTGAGCCACCCAGGCATCCCTTAGCCTCTCTCTTTGCTTAGAGGACCCCTTTCAAGATTTCTTGTAGGACTGGTTTCGTGTTTGCAAATTCCTTTAGTTTTTGTTTGTCCTGGAAGCTTTTTATCTCTCCTTCTATTTTCAATGACAGCTTAGGTGGATATAGTATTCTGGGCTGCATATTTTTCTCATTTAGTGCTCCGAATATATCATGCCAGTGCTTTCTGGCCTGCCAGGTCTCTGTAGATAGGTTTGTTGCCAGTCTAATGTTTCTACCATTGTAGGTTACATATCTCTTCTCCTGAGCTGCTTTCAGGATTTTCTCTTTGTCTCTGAGAGTTGTAAGTTTTACTGTTAGATGTCGGGGTGTTGACCTATTTTTATTGATTTTGAGAGGGGTTCTCTGTGCCTCCTGCATTTTGATGCCTGTTTCCTTCCCCACATTAGGGAAGTTCTCTGGTAATTTGCTCCAATATACCTTCTGTCCCCCTCTCTCTTTCTTCTTCTTCTGGGATCCCAATTATTCTAATGTTGTTTCGTCTTATGGTATCACTTATCTCTCAAATTCTGCCTTCCTGATCCAGTAGTTGTTTATCTCTCTTTTTCTCAGCTTCTTTATTTTCCATCATTTGGTCTTCTATATCACTAATTCTCTCTTCTGCCTCATTTAGCCTAGCAGTTAGGGCCCCCATTTTGATTGCACCTAATTAATAGCCTTTTTGATTTCGACTTGGTTAGATTTTAGTTCTTTTATTTCTCCAGAAAGGGTTTCTCTAATAACTTCCATGCTTTTTTCAAGCCCCCCCTAGTATCTTTAAAATCATCATTTTGAACTCTAGTTCTGACATCGTGCTAATGTCTGTATTGAGTAGGTCCCTGGCAGTCGGTACTGCCTCTTGTTCTTTTTGTTGAGGTGATTTTTTTCCATCTTCTCGTTTTGTCCAGAGGAGAATAGATGAATGAGAGAGCAAAATGCTAACAGGGTAACAACGTCCCCAGAAAATATACTCTAAACAAATCAGAAGAAAATCTGAAACCGGGGGAAAAGAAAGGGAAAGAAAGAAAAAAGAAAAAGGAAAGAAAAAGAAAAAGATAAAAACAAACAAAAACAGAACAAAACGAAAAAACAGAATATGATCAGATATGATCAGGCTTGTTCATAGATCAGGGCCACAAAGTAGATTTTGGGTGTATTTTGGTCTGGTAGAAGAAAGTGCCTCCCAAAATTTTAAAGAAAGAAAAAACTTACATATGTACAAAAATAAGGTTAAATACGATGAAAGGATGGAAAATGACTGTAAAGATGACAATTGTAAAAGATTTTATAAAAGGAATTGATAAGTTGTTTGAAAAAAGGAAGAAGAGTATTTAAAAAGAAAAGAAAAGGGAGAGAATGTGATCAGGCAGGAGACTAGAATTAAGCCTTACACTAGAGATTTAGGGTATATTTTGATTTATTAGAAAAAAGTATCTCGAAATTTTAAAGAGTGAGTAACTCTTATACATATGTCAAAAATAGGGGTAATTATTATGAAGGGATAGATTATGACTCAAAATAAAAAATAAAAATGTTTTTTCAAAAAGGGATTGATAAGATGTTGGTTGCAAAAGGGAAAGGGAGAAATTCAAATAAAAAAAGTTAAAAAAAATTAACTTTGAAAGACTGAAGAATCATGGGAGAAAAACCAGATATCTATGTGCAATGTTTCCCTAGTGCTGGAGTTCTTCCGTTCTCATTGATCGGTAAACTTGGTCTTGGCTGGCTGTTCTTGCTGATCTTCTGGGGGAGGGGCCTTTTGCCATGTTTCCCAAATGTCTTTGCCAGAGGTGGAATTGCCCCGCCCTTGCTGGTTCGGGCTAAGTAATCTGCTCGGGTTTGCTCTCAGGAGCTTTTGTTCCCTGCAGGCTTTCCATACAGCTTTTGGGGGTCGAGAGTGAAAATGGTGGCCTCCCAATCTCCACCCCGGTGGAGCTGAGAACTCGGGGCCCCACTCCTCATTGAGCCCCCAGAGAAAAGCAGTCAGTCACTCCTGTCTCTCCAGGTTCCTCCTGCATTCCCTGCTCACCCGGCCTGTGACTGAGCGTTTGTATCTCTGGCAAATGACCCCGTGTGGAGTCTCCCATCCCTGCGGTGTGCTCCCGCGCCGCTCCTCCTGGGGAAGGGGAGTCACCCTGTATCTGCCACTTGTTGGGTCCCTGCTGGAGGAGCAGTGGCCCAACTGCCGTGGATCATGGTTTATGGCAATCCTGAGCTGAGAGCCCACTCCTCTGCTCTGTGTCTGCAGCAGGCTTCCCTGTTCTGAAACCTGGGAGCTCTGCCACACTCAGGCACCCTCGGTCTTTCTTTGACCCCAAGGGTCCGGAGTCCACACTCTCTTGCGAGGGTTCCACCCACCGCTTAGCCACTGGAGCGACGTCCCTCAGCAGAGCCGACTTCTAAAAGTTCCCATTTTGTGCTTCACTGCTCTGTCACTTGCCAGTAGTGGCCAACGGAGGCCCCCTCCTCCGCCATCTGTCTTCCTGAATATCGCCTCGGATTCACTTCTCCCTACGTCCTACGTTCCAGAAAGTGGTTGCTTTTCTGTTCAGAGAGTTGTTGCTATTCTTTTCTTCGATCTCCTGTTGAGTTCGTAGGTGTTCAGAATGGTTTGATCCCTATCCAACTGAATTCCTGGAATCATAGGAAATCCAGGTTTCCTACTCCTCTGCCATCTTGCTCCTCCCCCCAGAAACATTTTGTCATTTAGAATTTCTCACAACAACTCTAAGAGATAAATATAATATGTATTATTTTTACAGCTAAGAACTTAAGCTTGAACAGTGGAATTGGTTCAGATTCCACTTAGGGTTTCTCTTGTATAATGCTATACCTATATTGCCCTTTGCTGACCTGTTTTCCTTAAATATTCTTACAGTAAATGTGTGATAGTAAAATAACACAAGTTGCTGTTCTGATGGCATTTTATATTGTGTTTTTGACAGTTTAAAGCGACGTTTCCCAACCTTGTCACTAATGCCATTTGGGGCCAGAAAATTCTTTGTTGTATGGAGCGGGAGCTTTCCTGTGCAGTATCAGGTTTTTAGCAGCATCTCTGGCCTCTGTTCACTAGTGACAGTAGCTCCGCTAGCCCCAGTTGGTTTTTTTTTTTTTTTTTTAAAGATTTCATTCATCTATTTGTCAGAGAGAGAGAGAATGTGCGTGCACACAAAAGCATGGGGAGCGGCAGGGAGAGGGAGAAGCAGGTTCCCTACTGAGCAAGGAGCCCTTTGTAGTACCCTGGGATCATGACCTGAGCCAAAGGCAGACGTTTAACCGACTGAGCCAAACAGGCATCCCTCCCCCAGCCTCAGTTGTGACAACTAAGGATATCTCCAGATGTTGTCAGATATCCGCACAAGGACAGAATCATTCTGAGTTGAGAACCAGACTTAGAATTAAGAAAATCATGTTCTTTTACAGATTTTAGAAGATATAGCTCATCTAGAGTATTCAAAAGTCTTAATGCTTTCAAAATAAGCTTCATGTGAGTTGGTTACTTGGCTAAGGGTAAGTTTATACAGACAACCCTGTGGAAGGTGATTATATACCTTTGGCCACTTCGTATGCCATCTTGGTAACTACCCATTGACATTCTAGTAATAAACAGGTGAGGTGGTATTTTAAGGTTATACATAAGTTCACAGGGCTTATTTTATTAATTCAACCATATTAAATGAAATTCATTGTTATGTAACTCTTGGTCTTTACACATCTAAGATGTTTTAAAAATTATGTTTTTTTTATGGGTGAATAGTATGCTTTGTTAATTATTCAAGCTGCTATTAACAAAAAACTGTCTATGTCTTTCTCTATTAAAAGACATAGTAGGGGCGCCTGGGTGGCTCAGTCGGTTGAGCGACTGCCTTCGGCTCAGGCCATGATCCTGGAGTCCTGGGATCGAGTCCCGCATCGGGCTCCCCGCTCAGCGGGGAGTCTGCTTCTCCCTCTGACCCTCCCCCCTCTCATGCGCTCTCTCTCTCTCTCTCTCTCTCTCATTCTCTCTCTCAAATAAATAAATAAAATCTTTAAAAAAAAAGACATAGTAGTTTTCAAAATTCTAAGAATGGAAAGGTGCTTTGAGCTAATTACTTTGAAATGAGTTAACGAATTGTTGACTTTTAGGTAACAAGTAAATGATCCCTTGGAGTGTATCTAATCATGTGTGTTAATTGCTGGCTTCTCTTCTCTTCTCTCTTCCATTTCCCTCTCCTCCTCCCCTCACTCCTTTTTACCATTAATTACTGTTTATCAGTTTCTTGTTTTACCCCAGACACTTGGCTGGACATTATGTATATTATTTCCTTTTATATCTACTACATCCTGTGAGCTGAGTACCCTCGTTTTACAGAAGGAAATTGGGACTCAGAGAAGTCAGATCACTTGCCCAGAGTCACATAGTTAACAAGTGTGCCAATTAATATTTATAGTCAGGGATGTCTAACTTCAGTGCATGTGTGCTTCAGCACTGTTCTGGTGCTTAACAGATTTGGCCTCTTAACAGAATTGCCAGGTGAGTTTTAAACACAATATACCCAGACCTCCTTCCAGCTGTATTGGATAGAGTCTCTGTGTCTTCAGGCCCAGAATTGAGATTGAGAGGGAAGAGCCCTGAATTAAAATTGTCAAAATCTTTTTTTCTTTAAAAAAAATTTCCCCCCTCCATTTGTCCTTTACATAACTTTGAAAAAACTTAACTTTTTGGAGACTCAGTTTCTTCATCTGTAAAATGCAAATTTTAGTCTAACAGTAATTATCTCGCCTACTTCATAAAATTATTGTGAAGAATGAAAGGTCTTACTAGTTTGCGTTGGTATATCATTTTATTTTATTTATTTATTTATTTATTTTTATAGATTTTATTTATTTATTTGACAGAGAAAGCGAGAGAGGGAACACAAGCAGGGGGAGTGGAAGAGGGAGAAGCAGGCTTCCTGCCGAGCAGAGAGCCTGATGCGGGGCTCGATCCCAGAACCCTGGGATCATGACCTGAGCCGAAGGCAGACGCTCAATGACTGAGCCACCCAGGTGCCCCGATATATCATTTTATAGCACTCAGCAACTGCAGTATAAATGTTATTCATCAGTGGGCTTCTCCAGGGTAGGAACAGTGTTCTGTATTATCTCCTGTGTTTGTTTATTTTGGTATTGTAAGTGTCTAGGGTGGTGTAGTAGGCCCTCAGTAGGCACTGATTTTATTGAATGAATGAGGAATGAATAAACAAATGCTACAAAAATATAGTAGCTCTGGGGGCACTTTCATTCCTCAGAACTCTACCTTTCCCATGGTTTTCTGCTGTGATGCTTCAGCAGCCTGGAGAATTTCTTTAGGTATTCCATTGCCTGGCTTCCATGAGTAAATGTGTTGTTACATGTAGTTTTTCCCTGCCATTCCCCTAATGGTAAGAGTGGCTCCTGCAGTTATTTTACTGCCATTATGTATCTGCTTCTCTCAGACTGGTCTGATCTCTATATAATCACTATAGTGGACTTTTATCTTCTGGAACAACAGTATCAGATAAAAGAAGACTTATATTTTTGTTTGCTTTATTCCATACTTTTACCCTTAGCTTAAATATTTCTTGTCTTTTTTGTTTTTATTTTGAATTCCCTTTCAGGTATTAAAGCTAGTAAGTTACTTTATTTTTAATATTACTTCTATCTCAGGGCGCCTGGGTGGCTCAGATGGTTAAGCATCTGCCTTTGGCTCAGGTCATGATCCCAGGGTCCTGGTATCGAGCCCCACATCGGGCTCCTGGCTCAGCAGGGACCCTGCTTCTCTCCTTCTCCCTCTGCCTCTCCCTGCTCATGCTCTCTCTCTGTATCTCTGTGTCTCAAATGAATAAATAAAATCTTTAAAAAAATATATTACTTCTATCTGGAAATAAGATTGTTGCTATTAGACGGGCCAAGATATCTTACTAGCCCTCTTGAGTTGTGAAGTAGCTGTGAGGGAATACTTGGGCTTTGTACGCTAGGAGCAGTTTATGTTATATGCCTCATAAATACCTCAGAGATTAATTTATCCTTAATAACTACATTTATTTCATTAAAATAGATTAAATTTGGTTATTTGATATATGAAAATAATTTAACTTCCAAATTAAATTTTGCAAAAGTAACACCTAGATAACAATGTTTATAAAGTAAACTAAAAACTAAATTTACTTGGTTTACTGATGCAAAATCTATTAAAAAAGTTTTAGTTAGGTGAAAATCCTTTAAGAAGTCTGCTAATAGGAGACTGATTTAAAGGGCACCTGGGTGGCTCAGTCATTGAGCATTTGCCTTCGGCTTAGGTCATGATCCTGGGGTCCTGGGATCAAGCCCTGTTGTGTTGGGCTCCCTGCTGGGCGGGAAGCTTGTTTCTCCTCTCCCACTCTGCCTGCTTGTGTTCCCTCTCCTGCTGCCTCTCTCTCTGTCAAATAAATAAATAAAATCTTAAAAAAAAAAAAAGGACACTGATTAAATAAACTGTGGGTCAACTATGCAGTGGAATGCATATTCCTACTATGTTGTAGGAAAGAATGAGGATACTCCCTGTTATTGATACAGAAAAACTTTGTTAAGGAAAAAAAAAATCAAAGTGTATCAAAAAGGAGGAAAAAATTATAGTATATTTTATTTGCTTGAACATGCTGGAAAAACTCAAGAAAGATACAAAAATAACTAATAAAAGTAGTTATGTAACCTGAGATTTGGGGTAGGGGAAACAGGATGGCTAAAGATAAGAGTAGGAATAGAGTTTTCACAGTCTTAATACCTATTTTAAAAATTACTCAGCATTATGGATGTTTTCAACTACTGAGAATAAAGAAAGTGTATATATATATCCTGTGTCTGTTATATATATAGGATATATAAAATTGTTATTATATATATATGGATATATAAAATTGTTTAAAATTGGATATATAAAGGAAATATAAAATTGTTTACAATTGTATTTTTTTAGATGAACTACAGTTTATTGACTGGGAGATTGACAGTGACAGGGAAGATACTAGTGAGTATAATGAATTTGAAGATGGTGAGAGTGTTGTGGAAATATCAGACTGTGCTTCTTGTTCAAGCACTCATTCTGTGACTAGTGAAGAGAGGCTCTCTGAGCTTGTGAAGGTAAGAACTAATTGTCTCAAAATTTTTCTTTCTGGTTATACATTTGTTAATCATAGCCTTTGGTGTTTCATTTTTAATTCCTTTTTCCAGGACAGTCACTTTTGACTCTTAGTGATGCTTTCATTCTTTACCTCCTTGTCTCTAAATGACAGGTTTATAATACACCTCTGAACATGGGTAACCATCTCCTCACCCACTCCCTCCACCTGCTACACATTGAACTTTTCCCATTCCTCCATTCTCTCAGGACACATGTATCATGGTTTGGTTAGATTAGTATTCAGCATTGCATAATATTCATAAAAGGCAAATATTAATTATGATTATTTTCCTTCACAACTTTTCATTTTCCTTGGAGTTAATTACTTTGGGTTTTTGTTTGCCTAACTTTATTTATTGTTAATAAAACTAAGTTTTTGCCATTGTTTAGCTCTCCTGTTAAGGTTTTTCAGGCAATGTAGGCATTCTAGCAGTTTTGTCTTTTTGGAGAACTTGTTCCCACAACCTCCTAGCTGCTCTAATTTGAACTCATCCTCTCTGCTTTGTGGATGTAGCCATCCTTAGGTCTCTCTTCATCATCTTCCTGGTAATTCCCTTCACTTCTCTCCAATGTGGAGCAACTTTATCCTGGATTCCATGTCTTCTTCTTTCTTGGTTTTCACACTCAGTATGATTGAGCACATCTTCTAATAGCTTTCAAGAGAGGATTTATGGAAAATAAATAGCATGTCAGAAGATGCAGTTATCACACTTTGATAAGTGGATGGCAATTTATATAGAATTTTAGGTTGGAAATTATTTTTCTTCACAATTTTGAAGGCATTATTTCGTTGTCTTCTAGTTCCAAAGTTGCTGTCAAGAAGCCTGAAGCTCTTCTCATTCTTGATTTTTAAAAAAGATTTATTTATTTGAGAGAGGTGTAGGGAGGGGCAGGAGAGGGAGAGAGAGAATTCCAAGCAGACTCTGCTGAGCACAGAGCTCAATCTCAGGAACCTGACATCATGACCTGAGCTGAAATCAAGAGTCAGCTCTTCAACCGTCTGAACCACCCAGACTTCCCTCTCATTCTTGATTTTTTAATATTTTCTCTTTATCACTTCTTTTAAGCAGTGTGATTGTGATTATACCTACATGTGGTATTCTGCTTG
The DNA here is from genome assembly GCF_003265705.2 of Callorhinus ursinus. Classification (NCBI taxonomy): domain Eukaryota; kingdom Metazoa; phylum Chordata; class Mammalia; order Carnivora; family Otariidae; genus Callorhinus; species Callorhinus ursinus. Next base: position 113,437 of record NW_027397067.1, read on the forward strand.
GAGTTTATCAAGTTTTTTGAATATTTGGTGAATTGGGTCCAAGCCCTTGCTGAGGTTTGGTAATTCCCTAGGAGGACTCTCAGAATTTAGTGTACAGTCATACTCAGGGCTATGATTTATTATAGTGAAACAATACAAAGCAAAATCAGCAATATTTAAGAGTCCTATTGTAGTGGAGTCACACAGGATATGCTTAATTGCTCTAGCAATGAGTTTTGACAACCTCTGTAAAGTGTTGCCTGCCAGGGGAGCTCATTGGTGACTCAGTGCCCAGAGTTTTTATTGGGGGCTGGTAAAGTAGGCACTCCTTCTGCCTTGCATGTTTTAGAATTTCAGATTTTAAGAAGGCAAACAGGTATTCAGCCTAAGCCATATTGTTTGCACAGTTTAGGCAGAGGGAGCCGCTCTTACCATTAGGGAATGATGGTAACTCTCCTGATGTCTAAATAACCAGAGGTAGGCAAGGACCAACATTATAAGCAGGCCTTTCTAAGGATACCCATCTTAGGTCAGCTTTGTTAACTCTCTTCTTCACATAATGGATTTAAAGTTTTAATCACATTTGGAAAGGTTTTTGCCTTCAACATTTTTTTTCTGACATCCCTTTTCCTTTCCTTTTGGAATACAATTATAGGTATATTAATGAGGCTGCTTCATGTTGTATCATGGGATCATTGATGCTGTGTTCACCCCCCCTTTCATTTTTAATGGTTTCTATTGCTATATTTTTCAAGTTTAATATCTTTTTTCTCTCAGTGTCTAATCTGTTAAACTATCCAGTGTATTTGTCATCTCTTAAAGTTTGATATGAATCTTTTTATATTATCATTCTTAACCTCATATTTTTTTCTGTGTTTTGAAAATATGGAGTATAATTATAATAGTTGTTTTAGTGGCTTTTCTGTAAATCTACCATTTGTGTTATTTCTGTGTCTGTTTCTGTTGATTAATATTTCTCTTCATCGTAGGTTATATTTTTCTGCTTCTCTGCATGCCTGAAAATTTTTGAGTAGATACCAGACATTGTGAATTTTATATTGGGTGCTGGATTTTTAAAAATGTCTTTAAATATTTTGGGACTTTATTCTCAGGTGCAGTTATTTTGGAGACAATTTCATCCTTTGGATGTTGCTTTATGATTTATTAGATGGGTCTGGAGAAGTGTTCAGTATTATGTCCCATTATCTTTTTGAGTATTCTGCTAATGCTCTTACTTTTCCAGTCTGCCTGGCAAGAATAGCTGCCATGTCCTGACCCTGTGTGAGCACTGGGTGCTGTTCTCCAGATGATTCTTCCCCTTGTATACTGATCACACATGCTGATCAGAAGTCTGCTGAATAGTTGAGGGGGGATTGCTATAGTTTTCTAAGTAGCTCTGGTTTTTCTGTTACTCCATCCTGTGAACTCTAGCTACTTTTGTGGACTCTCAGTTCTGTCTCTTCCCAGGGGTTCCACCTCAGTTCCCCTTTTCTACTGTGTGGTTTGGAAATTTTTTTAAGAAAGTAAGCTAGGGCAATTGTGGAACTCAATTTTTATTTCCTGACTTTCAGGGATTATGTTTTTGCCTGATGTTCAGTGTCTTAAAAACCATTGTTTCATGTATTTTGTCTGGGTTGTTCCCTTCCTTCCCTCCCTCCCTCCTTTTCTTCCTTCCTTCTCTCCTTTCTCTTTCTCTCTCTTTTGTTTTTTGTTTGTTTTGGTGTTTTAAGTGGGTTCCATTTGCTATCATTCCATCTTGGCTACCTTCCTGATCTTTCATGCAGTCCAGCACATGATAAGATGCTCATCATCATTAGTCATCAGGGAGTTGCAGATCCAAACCATGATGAGATACCACTTTATACTCATTAGGATGGCTATTATCCATAAATGGAAAAAAAAATGAGAAATTGGAACCTTTGTACATTGCTGGTGGGAATGTAAAATTGTACAGCCACTGTGGGAAAGTTTGATGGTTTCTCAAAAAGTTAAAGATGGAATTACCACATAATTCAGCAATTCTACTTCTGGATATATACCCAAAAGAATTGAAAGCAGGGACTCAAACATTCTTGTACATCGATGTTCAGAGCATTATTATTCACGCTGGCTGGATGGTGGAAACAACCCAAATGTCCATCAACAGATGAAAAAATAAACAAAATGTTGTATATATGTACAGTGGATTATTATTCAGCCTTAAAAAGGAATGAAATTGTGGGATGCCTGGGTGGCTCAGTTAAGTGTCCGATTTTGATTTTGGCTCAGGTCATGATCTCAGGGTTGTGAGATCAAGCCCCACATTGGTCTCTGCATGGTGGGCATGGAACCTACTTAAGATTCTCTCTCCCTCTGCCCCTCCCCCTTCCCCTCTCTCTCTCTCAAAGGAAAAACAAGAATGAAATTCTAATACAAAAAAAAAAAAAATTCTAATACATGCTACAATATGGATGAATATTGAAAACCTTATTATAGATAAAATAAGCCAGACACAAAAGGACAAGTGCTGTATGATTCAGTTTATATGCAGTACCTAGAATAGGCAAATTCATAGAAACAGAAAATAGAATAGAGGTTACTAGGGGCTGAAGAGTAAGGGGAGTTATTTTTAAATGTGTACAGAGTTTCTGATTGGGATAATGAAAAGGTTCTAGAAATGGTCAGTGGTAGTGGTTATAAACATGAATGTACTTAATGCCACTGAGGTGTACACCTAAAAGTGGTTAATATGGTAAATTTTTTGCTATGTATATTTCACCACAATAAAAAAATGAAAAAATATATCTTTATTTTAAAATATTTTTCTACCATTAAATTTTATGTTTCTGAGGACTTTTTATTGTTGATATGGTAAAAATGTTTCTAGAGAGAATGCTAGATGATAAAGCAAAAGACTTACTGTACATGCAGTAAAATCTTAACTCGAGGATCCCAAAGGACCATTGAGAATCCCAAGACTACTACCAAAACCCCTTGGAATAAATCATATCTAATTAGACCAGGAAGTGTTGTGCCATGACCTAAAAGTTTTTCTTGACCTTTCAGTATAGGGACTAGACTAGTAACCCTTATTTCTATGAACTTCTTCAGTGTGAAAGAAAACCTTCTGTAATAGCATGGTCTTACTTTAGTACATATCACATTTTAAGATTATTTATTTATTTGTCAGAGAGAAAGAGAGCACACCAGCAGGCAGAGGGGCAGGCAGAGGGAGAGGGAGAAGCAGACTCCCCACTGAGCAGAGAACCTGATGTGGGGCTTGATCCCAGGACGCTGGGATCATGACCTGAGCTGAAGGCAGATGCTTAACCAACTGAGGCACCCAGGCATCCCTTAAAGTTTTTGTTTTTAAAGATTTTATTCATTTATTTAACAGAGCACAAGCAGCGGGTGTGGCAGGCAGAGGGAGAGGGAGAAGCAGTCTCTTCACTGGGCAAGGAGGAGCCTGACACGGGGCTCGATCCCAGGACCCTAGGATTATGACCTGAGCTGAAGACAGGTGCTTAATCGACTGAGCCACCCAGGTGCCCCCAAATTTTTTCTTAATGTTAATTGTGGTGGTGGTTTCAGTGGCTGAAATATCTGTTACTTCATGTGTGTGGCTTTTTAAAGCACCTCATTTCTGTTGAGAAAGATGGGACTTTTGTGCAGAGCTTCATATCATAGGCTACTTGTTTTTATAATTTTAGAGTTTGATATTTCATGAGCAGGTTCTGTACTTATAAGAAGGCATTTAATAAAATTTATGAATTCCTTTTTCTTATTTTGAATAGAACGAATGATGGATTTGTTCTCATCATAGGTTATTGCCATCACTAAATAAAAAATTTAGTATTTTACTCTTGTCACAAACTTTAATTTTTTTATTAGAAAATAAGTTTATTAGAACTTTTAATTTTTTTCTTGGCTTTTTTTGAGAGAAATATTCTGTGAACTGAGGATATGTTCATCCTTTGAAAGCTGCTGTAAATTACCATGACTATGAGAAAGACTAATGCTGCATAGATCAAGGGTGCTGGGTGATTGGCTGGGTTCACTACCTAACTGAGAAACTCTTGCATTCATGTTTTATAGTGCTTTCAATTCAATTCATACCTTGTTAAAATTACAAATTACAATATGACACAGACTTTTCAGGGAAGCTCTTGAATAATATATACTTATAAAAAGTAAATGGTAAGCATCCATAGCTCTCTAAAATGTAAACAGCATATCTCTGGGTAGTAGAATTATTGGAGAAGTTTATTTTCTTCTCTGTTGCATTTATTTCACAATTTAAATAAAAAATAAGAAAAATATAGCAGTGAGTGGCTTTTAAAGACAAAACAGAGAAACAGATCACATATATTGAACATATATATACTGGGTCTTATATTATACTAGTTGCTTTATGTACATGTATTAGTCTGTTTGAGCTGCTGTAACAAAAATATATAGGCTGGTAGCTAAAACAACAGAAATTTATTTCTCACAGTTTTGGAGGCTGGAAAGTTCTATGATCTAGGTGCTGGCAGATATGGTGTCTATTGAAGGCCCACTTCCTGGTTCATTGAAGGTTGTCTTCTCACTGTGTCCTTACATGTTGGAAGGGGTAAGGTATCTCTGGGGCCTTTTTGTAAGGGTCCTAATCTCATTCATGAGGGCCCCACTCAAAGTCCCTGCCTCTAAATACCATCACATAAGGGATTAGGTTTCAACATTTAGTTTACAGCACTACATTTTCCATTTAAGCCTTAAAACAATCTTGTGAAGTAGATGTGGTTATACCCAATTTTCAGATAAGGAAACTATTAGAAAAGATAATGTAACTGCAAACAAGTTACTTATTAAATAGTAAGGCATCAGTGATTGAAATCTTGCCATAGAAATATTCAGGTGTTAGTTGAATGCCTCCCAATCTACATTGATTGTTTTCTTATGTTGGAAGAAGCATGCAAATGGGCAGAACTTTGAAAGATATGGTCATAGAAAAGAGAAGAACTTGGCTTGCTTTGTATTTAAAAAATTCAAGACTTCTTCCATGTAAATTGTCATGAAGTATACCTTTTTAATAAACTTGTTCATTAAAGCATAACATACTACATTGTCATTTGAAATAAATAAATTGAATCCATTGACTCAGAAATGAATTTCTCTAAGTAGACATTGAGAAGCATTCCTACAATATAACAAAAATCCTTTTGGATTTGTGATCTAATCACAGTGGTATTCTCTATGGCCTTAACTCCTGTCTCCTTTTCTTCCATTCTCTTCCTCATATGGGAACAAAGATTGTGATTTTATTTTCTTCTCAAGCAACATTTTCTTCCAAGTGCTGATAACTGTTAAATCTTTCTATAACCCAGTTGCTGTCCTGAATTCCATGTGGGTTTACAGCTGCCTAATGACATCTTTGCGTCAATGTTCTAAAGTTACTGTAAGTCAGAGGGGTCCCAGGCCATATCCTTTCTTTTCTTTTTAATGCAAGCTCATCCTGTTTGTGTGTTTTTGGTCTTAGTTAATAACTTTCCTTTTTCACTGCCTGAATCTGTTTTGTTACCGGGTCATGCAGATTTGACCTCTAAACTAACATCCTCACAACTTCTGCCCTAAATGGTGCCCTTTCACCTAGTCTCTGTATTGTTTCAGTAGTGTCATAATTAATTTCTTAGCTTATGTCTTTTTAGTAGATTTATCTTAATAAAAATTATGACTTTATCACTCACTTACTGAAATACTTTTGATGGTTCCTCATTGCTCAAAAGTCAAGGTCCATATAACTTAACCTTCACAGTTTAGCCACAGTTCCCTCAAGTGAATGAGGCAGAGTATACACTGTCTGTTTTTATTTATATATAGTCCTTAAAAATACAAATGATTCTATAGTGACAGGAAGCAGGTCAGTGGTTGACTGGGCTGAAGGTAGATGGGGGAAGGAAAGTGGGACATGAGGAAAGTGGGGCTGATGGAAATATTGATTATCTTGATTGTGGTAATAGTTTTAAAGGAATGTACACATGTCAAAACTTGTCAAATTGAATATGTTCGGTATGTGTATTTTAGTTAATATACTTCAGTAAAACCGGTAAGTTTAAGTGCAAGAAAGATGTAGTTCCACGTGCTTATGATATAATTTTCAAAATACCTTTTTAAATGACAAAACAGGATATAGAATAATTGTATAGAAAAATGGAAGGAGTTTAGAGGAGTTAAGATGGCAGAGGATTAGGAGGACCCTAAGTTTGTCTTGTGTCTTGAATACAACTTGGTAGTTATCAAACCATTCTGAACACCTGGGAAATCAATCAGAAGTCTGAGAGAACAAAAACTGCAGTTCTCCAAGTAGAAAAGTGACCACCTTTTGGAAGGTAGGAAGTGCAGAGACTTGAATCCTGTGTGATATAGCTGTGGATATGATGGCGGCAGGGAGAGAGCCTGCTTATGGAAGCTACCACAAAAGTATTATAAGCAGTGGAGTGCAAAATTGGAACTTTTAGAAGTCAGGTACATTGGGGGAATGTGCCTCGCTTAAAGGTGCTCAGGTGGCAAAGTGGGGTGGAATCCCAGGTGTGATACCATGGTCTGAAGATCCTCAGGTTGTAAGAAGAATGGGTGGCGCCTAAGTGCTGCACTGTTCTCAGGGATAGGAGCATGGAAGCCGGCTGAGAACAGTGAGTCTAGGTGCCACCTTTCTGCTCTCTATTGCCATAAACCTTGAACTGCTGCGTGGTCATTCAACTGCTTTTCCTGGGATGGGTCTGCAGAGGCCTGTCAAGACTCTCGCCAGGGAATCACTGCAGGTCTGCCATAGGAGTCCCTAAAATTTGGAGTTTTGAAACTCAGGTGCATTCTTGAGATAAAAAAGCTTGGACACAGGCAGGGTGAACACAGACTTCTGATGGCAACTGGGTAGACAAGAGTGATTGATTGCTCTTCTGTGAGGGTTTCCTGAAGAGTGGGGGAATGCGAATTTTCAGCTCCAGGGCTAAAGTGGGGTGCTACCATATTCATCCCACACGCCCATCAGTACTGAAAGCCTTCAGGGAGCAAAACAGGGCCACCTGGTGGAGTCTGGAGCTGCTTACACCAAGCCCTGCCTCCTTGCCTCCCTCCCACCCCCCCCAGGGCAAATCCACCTGAGAATCAGTGCAACAGGCCCCTCCCCAAGAAGACCAGGACAAACAACTTGCTTACACTAAGTTTACTGATTATAGAGGGCTGCAAAGCTTCAGCTCTAAGGGAAAATAGTATCTAGCCTCCTTTGGACTTTTATTCTTTACTTTTTTTTTTTTCATTTATTTTCTTATTTTTTGCAATTCTTTTTTAAAAGTTGTTTATATTTTTATTTTTGTTTACTTTCATTGCACTTTATTTTTATATTTCTTTGGGATCTAGATTCTTTTATTTTTTTAAGATTTATTTATTTATTTGAGAGAGCAAGCACAAGTGGGGGGAGGGACAGAGGGAGAGGGAGAAGCAGAGTCCCTGCTGAGCAGGAAGCCTGACATGGGGCTCGATCCCAGGACCCTGAGATCATGACCTGAGCTGAAGGCAGAGGCTTAACTGACTGAGCCAGCCAGTGCCCCATCTTCCTTTCTTTTCTGGACAAAATGATGAGACGGGAAAATTCATCCCAGAAGAAAGAATAGCAGGTAGTATTCACAGCCAGAGATTTAATCAGTATAGCTAACTAGAATTTAAAACACGATTACAAGGATACCATCTGGGCTTGAAAAAAAAAAAAACATAGAAGACACTAGAGAATCCTTTACTGCAGAGATAAAAGACCTAAAATCTAGTCAGGCCAATTAAAAATGCTCTAACCAAGATGCAGCTACAAGTGGAGGCCATAAAAATGACAGATGAATCATTGGAGTGAATCAGTGATATAGAAGAGAAAATGAGGAAGCAGAAAAAAAGAAGGAAACAGGTAATGGATCACAAAGGTAGACTTAGGGAAATCAGTGACGTATTAAACTATTATAACATCCGTATCATAGGAGTCCTAGAAGATGTAGGGAGAAAAAAAGGGACAGTTTATTCAAACAAATTACAGCTGAAAACATCCCTGACCTGGGAAAAACACAGACATCAAAATCCACAAAGCACAGAGAAATCCCATTAAATTCAAAAAGAGGCAAACATCACCAAGGCATATCATAGTCAAATTCACAAAGTAGACAGGGAAAGATTCCTGAAAGCAGCAAGATAAAAAAAGTCCTTAACCTACAAGGGAAGACAGATCAGGTTCCCAGCAGATCTGGCCACTGAAACCTTGCAGGCCAGAAAGGAGTTGCAGGAAATATTCAATGTGATGAGTTGGAATTATTCCAATGTTCCAATATTCAATCCAGCAAGGTTTCATTCAGAATAGAGAGATAAAGAGTTTCCTAGACAAAAAATAAAGGAGATTGTGACCACTAAACCAGCCCTGCAAGAAATACTAAGGGGACCATATGAGTGGAGAAAAAAAATACCAAAAGGAACAAGGACCAGAAAGGACCAGAGAACATCATCAGAATCACCAACTGTACAGGTAACACAGTGGTGCTGAATTCATATCTTTCAGTAATCACTTTTAATGTATATGGACTAAATGCTCCAATCAAAAGACACAGGATATCAGAATGGATTAAAAAACAAGATACATCTATATGCCGCCTACGATAGACTCATTTTAGACCTAAAGATTGAAAGTGAGGGGAGGGAGGGATAACCCATCTATCATGCTAATGGATGTCAAAAGAAAGCCAGAGTACCCATCCTGAGATGAGACAAACTAGATTTTATTTTTTTTAAAGATTATTTATTTATTTATTTGAGAGAGAGAGAGAGAGAGAGAGAGAGAATGAGAGATAGCACGAGAGGGAAGAGGGTCAGAGGGAGAAGCAGACTCCCTGCTGAGCAGGGAGCCCAATGTGGGACTCGATCCTGGGTCTCCAGGATCATGACCTGAGCCGAAGGCGGTCGCTTAACCAACTGAGCCACCCAGGCGCCCTAGACAAACTAGATTTTAAAACAAAGACTGTAACAAGAGATGAAGGGCATTATATCATAATTAAGGGATCTCTCCATCAAGAAGATAATTGTATATATTCATGCCCCCAACTTGGGAGCACCCAAATATATAAATCAATTAATAAACAAACTCATGGATAATAATACAGTAATAGTAGGGAACTTTTACACCCCACTTACAGCAATGGACATTAAGCAGAAGATCAACAAGGAAACAAGGGCTTTGAATGACACACTGGACCAGATGGACTCAACAGATACTTTCAGAGCATTTCATCCTGAAGCATCAGAATGCACATTCTTTTTGAGTGCATACAGAACATTCTCCAGAACAGATCACATACTGCGTCACAAATCAGCCCTCAACAAGTATAAAAAGATTGAGGTCATACCATGCATATTTTCAGACCACAATGCTCTGAAACTTGAAGTCAGCTATAAGGAAATATTTGGAAAGACCACGAATACATGGAGGTTATTGAGCGTCCCACTAAAGAATGATTGGGTTAACCAGTAAGTTAAAAAAGAAATAAAAATGTACATGGAAGCAAATGAAAATGAAAACACCTTTGGGATGAAGCAAAGGCAGTTTTAAGTTGCAATACAGTCCCACCTCAAGAAGCAAGGAAAGTCTCAAGTACACAACCTAACCTTACACCTAAAGGAGTTAGAAAAGGAGCAGCAAATGAAGCCTAAAGTCAGCAGAAGAAGGGAAATAATGAAGATTAGAGCAGAAATAAACTATATAGAAACAAAAAAACAGTAGTACAGATTAATGAAACTAAGAGCCAGTCTTTGAAAGAATTTATAAAATTGATAAACCCTTAGCTAGACTTATCAAAAAAAAAGGAGAGAGGACCTAAATAGATAAAATCATGAATGAAAGAGGAGACATAACCATCACCACAGAAATACAGTTATAAAGAGAATACTGTGAAAAATTATGTGCCAACAAACTGGGCAACCTGGAAGAAATGAACAATTTCCTAGAAACCTACAAACTACCAAACTGAAACAGGAAGAAATAGAAAATTTAAACAGCTGCATAACCAGCAAAGAAATTGAATCAGTAATCAAAAATCTCTCAACAAGCAAAAGTCCAGTGTCGGATGGATTCCCAGGGGAATTCTACCCCACATTTAAAGAAGAGTTAATACCTATTCTCCTCAAACTGTTCCAAAAAAGAAAAAAAAATAGAAATGGAAAGAAAACTTGAAACTCATTCTGCGAAGTCAGCATGCCTTGACCCCAAAACCAGACAAATACCCCACTAAAAAGGAGGATTACAGGCCAATATCCCTGATGAACATAAATGTAAACATTCTCAATAAAATACTAGCAAATCGAATGCCAACAGTACATTAAAAGAAGTGGGATTTATTCCTGGGCTGCAGGGGTGGTTCAACATCTGTAAATCTCCCCAATGTCTAGACACTGGGGAAGGTATGTGCTATGGTGAGCGCTGTGAATTGTGTAAGACTGTTTAATCACAGATCTGTACCTCTGAAATAATACATTATATGTTAAAAAAGCAGGAGGGGAAGAATGAAGAGGGGGAAATCGGAGGGGGAGACGAACCATGAGAGACTATGGACTCTGAAAAACAAACTGAGGGTTCTAGAGGGGAGGGGGGTAGAGGGATGGGTTAGCCTGGTGATGGGTATTAAAGAGGGCACATTTTGCATGGAGCCCTGGGTGTTATACGCAAACAATGAATCATGGAACAGTACATCAAACACTAATAATGTATGGTGATTAACATAACATAAAAAAAAAACAGCATTCACTGGAATTTAAATAAAAACTTTTTTAAAAAGCAAAAAAAACCCCTAAAAACTGAAAAACATCTGCAAATCTATGAACATGATATACCACATGGGGGCGCCTGGATGGCTCACTTGTTAAGTGTCTGCCTTTGGCTCAGGTCATGGTCCCAGGGTCCTGGGATTGAGCCCCACATCAGGCTCCCTGCTCTGTGGGAAGCCTGCTTCTCCCTCTCTCACTCCCCCTGCTTGTGTTCCCTCTCTTGCTGTGTCTCTCTCTGTCAAAAAAATAAATAAAAAATCTTTAAAAAAATAAAAAAACTCCTGATATACCACACTAATAAAAGAAAGGATAAAAACCATATGGTCCTATCAATAGATTCAGAAAAAGCATTTGACAAAGTACAGCATCCCTTCTTGATAAAAACCCTCAACAAAATAGGGATTGATGGAACATACCTTAACATCATAAAGGCCATATACGAAAGACCCACAGCTAATATCATCCTCAGTGGGGAAAAAACTGAAAGCCTTTACCCTTTGGTCAGGAACAAAACAAGGATGTCCACTCTCAACATTACTATTTAACATAGTACTGGAAGTCTTAGCCTCAAGAATCAGACAACAAAAAGAAAAGGCATCCAAGTTGGCAAGGAAGAAGTCAAACTTTCACTGTTTGTAGATGACATGACACTGTAGAAAACCTGAAAAGACTCAACCAAAAAATTGCTAGAACTGATACAGGAACTCAGCAAAGTCGCAGGATATAAAATGAATGTGCAGAAATTTGTTGTATTTCTATACACAAATAATGAAGCAGCAGAAAAAGAAATCAAGGAATCGATCACATTTGCTATTGCACCAAAAACAATAAAATACTTAGGAATAAACCTAACTAGGGAGATAAAAGATCTGTACTCTGAAAACTACAGAACACTTATGAAAGAAATTGAAGAGGACACAAAGAAATGGATAAATATTCCATGCTCATGGATTGGAAGAACAAACATTGTTAAAATGTCTGTACTACCCAAAGCAATCTACATGTTTAATTGAACCACTATCAAAATACCATCAACTTTTTCACCGAGCTACAACAAACAATCCTAAAATTTGTTTGGAACCACAGAAGACCATGAATAGCCAAAGCAATTGTGAAAAAAAACAAAACTGGAGGCGTCATGATTCCAGATTTCTAGCTATATTAGAAAGATGTAGTCATCGGGCGCCTGGGTGGCTCAGTTGGTTAAGCAACTGCCTTCAGCTCAGGTCATGATCCTGGAGTCCTGGGATCGAGTCCCACATCGGGCTCCCTGCTCAGCAGGGAGTCTGCTTCTCCCTCTGACCCTCCTCCCTCTCATGCTCTCTGTCTCTTGTTCTCTCTCGCAAATAAATAAAATCTTAATAAATAAATAAAATAAAATTGCACTAAAAAAAAAAAAGAAGATGTAGTCATCAAGACAGTATGGTACTGGCATAAAAACACATAGATCAATGGAACAAAATAGAGAACCCAGAATGGATCCACAACTATATGGTCAATTACTCTTTGACAAAGTAGGAAAGAATATCCCATGGAAAAAAGACAGTCTCTTCAACAAATGGTATTGGGAAAATTGGACAGCCACATGCAGAAGAACTGGACCACTTTCTTACACCATACACAAAAATAAATTCAAAATGGATGCAAGACCTAAATGTGAGACAGTAAACCATCAAAATCCTAGAGGAGAACAGAGGCAGCAATCTCTTTGACTCCAGGCACAGTCATTTCTCATTAGACATCTAGCCGGAGGCAAGGGTAACAAAAGCAAAAATGAACTATTGGGATTTTTCACGATAAAATGCTTCTGCACAGCAAAGGAAATAATCAACAAAACTAAAAGGCAGCCCACAGAACGGGAGAAGATATTTGCAAACAACATATCTGATAAAGGGTCAGTGTCCAAAATCTATAGCAAACTTACCCAACTCAACACCCAAAAAACAAATAATCTAGTTAAGAAATGGGCAGAAGACATGAATAGACACTTTTCCAAAGATAACATCTGGATGGCTAACAGACAAATGAAAAGATTTTCAACATCACTCATCATCAGGAAAATACAAATCAAAACCATGATGAGATGCCACCTCACTCCTGTCAGAATGGCTAAAATTAACACAAGAAACAAGTGTTGGTGAGGATGCAGAGAAAAGGGAACCCTGTTGCATTGTTGGTGGGAATGCAAACTGGTGCAACCACTCTGGAAAACGGTATGGAGGTTCCTCAAAAAGTTAAAAATAGAACTACCCCATGGTGGTTCCATTTCTAGACTCTGTACCCAAAGGATACAAAAATACAGATTCAAAGGTGTACATACACTGTTTATAGCAGTATTATTGGCAGTGGTCAGACCATGGAGAGAGCCCAAATGTCCATCAACTGATGAATGGATGAAGAGGTGGTATATATATACAATGGAATATTATTCAGCCCTCAAAAAGAATGAAATCTTGCCTTTTGCAATGATGTGGATGTACATTATGCTAAGTAAAATAAGTCAGAGAAAGACAAATACCATATGATCTCACTGATATGTGGAATTTAAGAAAGAAAACATGAACGTATGGGAAGGGGGGAAAGCAAAAAAGAGAGGGAAACAAGTCATAAGTGACTCTTAAGTAGAGAACAAACTGAAGGTTGCTAGAGGGAGGTGGGTGGGGAATCGGCTAGATGGGTGATGGGTATTAAAGTGGGCAGTTGTGTGAGGAGCACTGGGTGTTGTATGTAAGTGATGAATTACTGAATTCTACTCCAGAAACCAATATTGCAGTGTATGTTAACTAACAGAATTTAAATAAAAAAAAAAAAAGAAAGAAATGGAAATAATATGTGTTTCTATGGACTATCTCCAGAGTGGTAAGAACTTATTTTTACTGAATAACCTTGTATGCTATTTTGAATTTCGAACCAAGTACATTATTGCTTGCATTAAAAAATGTTTTCTAAAAGGACATTCTGTAGTAGTATCCAGCATATATTGAGAACTTTAACAAACCAGTAAGGAAAAGACATAGCCCAAATGAAAATCAGGTCATGAGTAGGAAAGGGAAACCTGAATGGCTACTAAGCATGTGAAAAGATGCTCAGTCTCACTAGTAGTATGGGGAGTGTAAATTAAAAATGAAATACTACATATTAATGAGATTACCAAAACACTAAAAGGAAGGTGATGGTGCCCAATGTCAGGAATGTGTATCAATAGGAGTAGTTGCTGTTGAATGTAAATTGCTTTAGTCATTTTTGTAATTTGGTAAGTTCTGATAAAGCTGAAGTTATTCATAATTTATGACCCTGCAGTTGTGCTCTTAGATAAATATCCCTGAGTTTTTCAAATTGGCTTATGACCCATAGTGGGTAATTGATTCAGTGAGTTTTAAAAATACAGTGGAATAAAACAGACTACATTAGAATGTATGAATTAGTAACAGTATTTTCATGCAATTTTATATTCAGTTATATTTATTAGTATATGTGTGTTGAATTACAATATGTAATGTATTTTTTTTTACTGTTCTTAAGCAAAAATATTTGAAAGCCGCTGTTCAGAGGAATTTTCACACATGCCTAGAGGAATATATATACGTGACTATTCATTGTAGCATTGTTTAGAAGAGAAAAAACTTCTGAAAGTAAGCTAATTTTATATGAACACAGGCAGATTGTTTTGTATATAGTAGAAAACTATATTATCATCTTGAATAATATTGAGGCAGTAAGCCAGTTTGCCAAAGGATATGTACTGTTTGATACTGCATTATATGAAGTATATAATCATGCAAAACAGTAGTACATATTGATAACCAACAATCTTGGAGGAGAGGAAGTTTTTCTCTAGACACATTTTTCAAATTGTTGCGATGTCACTTTGCATCATCATTCCCTGCAGTGCAGCTGTGGAAATGTGCACTCAGATCTTCAGTTGTAAGGAACATAGTTGATTGACAGCCCCAACTGCCATCCTTTAGGATCCTTCATTTTGTTTGTACTAGGGCCATGTTACCGATGGGCTGCACTGCAGTCTGAGACTCTTCCTACCCAGTTCTCTTTCCTTGTCCTCCTTTCATAGTTTTCAGACCTGCACTGTGGTCTTAAATCTCTCCTCGACTCCTACTTTCTCCCCTTTATAAACCTTTGCAGGTGCTTCCTTCAGTGAATCTCTTCTATAGCTGATGGTGTCTTGGCATCTGCCCTCAGGAGACTAACTCATACCTGCATGCTCTGCCCAGCATCTTGCAGTCACACTAGCACTTCCTTCCTAATACTTACGCTGATACCTTAACCTTCCTCTTTTGTTTATTCAACATTTCAGGTAGGTTGAAAAAAGTAAAATATATGATGTGTGTTTTTTGTGGACTTTGTCTGTATTCAGTTTATTATTTGTCTTTGAATTTGCAGGGAAGCATGCCCTGAGAACACCTAGTAGTGGTGAGCAAATGAGCCTGGGATGGGATAGCAGCCAATCAAGGGATCATTAATTATTGTGGGCACCTGTAGCTTAGCACTGCTGTAGAACTCTGCGAGCCTCAGAATTATCCCATCAGAGGGACAGGGAAGGGGCAAGAAAGCTGGGTTATTTATATGAAGATCCCTTTATTCATTGGTTATGGGCTGGCCCTTGGTGGAATTTGGGCAATAGAGTATTTCCTAGTTCTTAGAGACTACTGCACAGGTGGGGAAGAATGGCTTCTGGCAGCCAGAGAAATCTCTGAGGCAAAGAAATGGAATTGCTGGAAATTGGAGATAGAGCCAGCATCACTGAAGATAGGGGAGGAGATATGAGTAGGGTGTCAGCAGTGTCTGTTGTAGTGTTTAAATGTACATTGAATAAAATGGAAGGGGGAAGATTTACACTATAATTAGGAATTTTGTAAGTATTACTTAGCTCTCCGGAAGCAAACTCTCCCTTATTCTTTTACTATTGAATAATTGTTACTGTTTTATGAAGAATAGGCTATTTGCCTCTCATTCATGAATGTTTGTAGAAACAGAACATATGTGGTGTGTGGATACTTAACTCTGTGGGAGAACCATACTTTCACTCAGTGGGAAACATTGATTATAATTTAGGTCTGTTTTGAATCCCTTGCCCAGGCTGACATGAGCGATGTTGTTGATTTAGGAAACAGTCTTGCCTGTGAGCATAATTTTGCCAGTTCTCTGGAGCAGAGTTCTGGTAGTGCTTATGTAAAGGCAACTGAACTCGTAATAATAGCACATGCTAACATTATGAATTCTTCCTTGTTGTGGGGCATTCTTCTAAGTGCTGTGCTATGTACATTAGCTTAATTAAACCTCATAATTGCTCTTGCGATATGGGAACTGTTGTTATCATCCCTAATTTTCAGAGGATTCTAAGGCACAGACAGATTAAGTAATTTTTCTTTGTTTATAAAGTAGTATATGACTGAGCCAGGATTCTAACTCAGGTACTCTGGTTTCTGAGCTGTGGTCCTGGCCATTTTGTTATAGTGGGTCAATAATAGTAATAGCAATAATAACATTAATAACACGATAACCCTGTGTTTTTACTATATGTTAGGCACTTTATTAAAGTGCCAATCATGTAAGCTAGATGTTATTACCAACTCCATTTTATAGATGAGGGAATGGAGAGATAGCTAATAAATGGCAGAATGAGATTCTAACTCATGGAATCTGATCCCACATTCTCTTAATTACTTAGGTTGTATTCCTTGGAGTATAACAGTTTAACTACATGTTAAACTACTTGGAGGAAAAGCATGATAGAAATCAAAGAGAATAGCAATAACTTCTCTTTGTAATGTCATTTTTTAGCACATTTAACAAATATAGTTGATTATTGATGTTGCTTTCTGTTATTGGTTGGTATGGCTGTCTGAGTTTTCACAATTTATGTGTCTTCCAAGAACCATTCCTGTAGAGGGCAGCAGAGACACAGCAGTGATTTCTCTTCATAAGCTACAGGTTTCCAGGAAGTGTGAAGGAAGTTGGATTTAGGTGAGCTTTGTTATGTAATTCTCATGTATTTTATGTAGTGACTCCTATGCAAGTTAACAGGCGATAACCTGAATAAGGTTCAGGTTTTTGTTGAAGGTGTGCAGCAGAAGCTGGCTGACACAATGAAAGATCTCAAAGTAATTCATGAAATTTTAAAGAGAAAACAAATGAGGTTTTCAAATTTGAAATACATAGTCATTGTTTTGAAATAGATGTTTTCTTTGTATAGTTAACAGTAGTGGTAGAACAAATGATTCAATATCTCATAGAAGATGAAATATGGAAAAGTTTCAACAAAGTAAGGATAAACAACATTTTGTATTCTTACATGGGAGTATATTGTAACCCCTTACAAAGTGATCTTGAAACTATTTCTAAATTTATGAGCATATTTGTAATTTTATCTTTGTTTATTTTTATTCATTTGTTTATATAGAAATTTGAAAGTAATACATTTAATTTCACTTTTAATGAGTTTTAATGAATTGGATTAAAATGATGTGACTAAATATGTACTAATTGTTAATGTCTAAGAACTGTTCATTGCATACATTGTATATGGACTTGAAATAATTATGATCAAAAACATTTTAGAAACTGGCTTTCAAATATAATTATGTTTATATAAAAACCAACAAAATTTAATGATTGTAAAGGAAGTCTGGAGTTTTTAGTAATGGCTTTTTGATTATATTTTAAAGATTTCATTATAGAAACATTGCACTTCAGAAGAAATCCATATTCTAGTGTGTTCTCATAGTAAAAAAGGAGGGATGTTAGAGGTTATATTGAGGAATGTGTATTTTTTGGTTATTTTATATTATAATTTATGTTTATACAAGGCCTGCCTTGGAGATACTGCAGGTTCCATTACAGATCACCACAGTAAAGCAAATACCATAATAAAGTGAGTCAAGTGAATTTTTTGGTTTCCCAGGGCATGTGAAAGTTGTGTTACATTATACTATAGTCTCTTAAGTGTACAATAGCATTATGTCTAACAAAACAGTCTACTACTAATTAAAAAATACTTTATTGCTAAAAAGTGCTAACCACCATCTGAGCTTTTAGCAACTGATAATTACTGATCACAGATCACTGTAACAAATATAGTAATAATGAAAAAGTTTGCAATATTGTGAATTTGAAAAATTACCAAAATGTGACCCAGAGACACAAAATGAGCAAATGCCGTTGGAAAAATGGCACTGATAAGCTTGTTTGATGCAGGCTTTCCACAGACCTTCAACTTGCAAAAATGCAGTATCTGTGAGACCCAATAAGGTGAAGTACAATAAACAAGGTAATACCTATATATATGATCTATATATGATAGAGATATGATATATGTGTTCATGATCTCATAACAAGCGTATTTTGGTTTTTATTCTCTATGAAAGTGTGTGCCCATATAATTTGTAGCATCTCTTTCAGAATTTACATCCTTATTTTTCCAACATCTCCCTTCCTAATTGTCTAATCTTCAGCTAATGAAATACCAGGGCAGGAGCTTTGTCAATTTCTCTTAGTATAAATGTTCCTCCTCTCACTGTCACCCTGTTATCCCAGCCAGAAAAGTATGACTTATACTTAAAGTGAAAAAACAGTTAATTGAGATGGGCCCTGATATGACTCATATATTAGAATCAGCAGCTGTTGTTTAGGGACATAAAGGAAAATATGCACATAATGAATGCAGACACAAAAATGGAACCAAATGAAAATTTTATAATTAAATGTACAATACCTGAAATAAAAAATTCATTACACAGGATTATAGAAGATTGGGAAAGAAGTCAATGAACTTGATAGATCAGTAGAAATTATTTAATTTGAAAATTGAAAAAAAGATTTTAGAAAAGGAAGTTAGCCTCAGTGACTTTGGAGGACATATCAAAAGATCTAGCAACACATTTTAATGGAGTCCTATATGTATAGGAGAGGAGAAATCAGAGCAAAAATTTTTGGAAAAATAATGGTTGAAAATTACCCCAAATTGGTGAAAGGCATAAATTTACATATTCAAGAAACTCAGTGATCTCCAAACAAAATAAGTACAAGAAAATCACACTTAGGCACGTCATAGTCAAGCAGTTGAAATGATAAAGAATCTTGAAAGAACCCTGAGAACTGATACAATAACAATAAGTGATAGCTTATCAGAAACAGTGCTGGCTAGCAGGCTATAGGACACCTTTACGTTGCTGGAAAAACAAATCAACCCAGAATTCTGTCAGTGAAAATATCATTTAAGAATGAAGGCAAAATAAAAACCTTTTCAGAAAAACAAGAATTAAAAGATTTCATTGCAGCAGATAAACATTATAAGAATGCTAAAGGAAGTTCTTTAGGTTGACGGGAAGTAATACCAGATGAAAATTCACATCTTCAGGGTGGAATAATCTCCCCACCTATTAAGAAAAGTTAAACCTGATAATTTAAAGCAAAAATTATAACATTAACACTATAACATGGCATTTATGGCATATGTTGATGTAATATGACAGTTGTAAAATGAGGGATTTGGCTAGGTAGATGGAATTATATGCCTTTTTTTTTTTTTTAAAGATTTTATTTATTTATTCATGAGAAACAGACAGAGAGAGAGAGAGAGAGAGGCAGAGGGAGAAGCAGGCTCCCTAGGAGCAGGGAGCCCGATGCGGGACTCGATCCCAGGACCCTGGGATCATGACCTGAGCCGAAGGCAGACGCTTAACCATCTGAGCCACCCAGGCGCCCTAGAATTATATGCCTTAAACTTAAAGGTGTATGTTATGATTCCTACAACAAACACTAAAAATGAAAAATAAAATACAAATAAGTATAGCTAAAAAACAATAGAGAAATCAAAGTAAAATTTAAAGTGTATTCAGAGATTATAAAAGGAGGTATAAAGGTAGTAACAGATGAATATAAACAGATGAGATGAAGAGAAGACAAATAGGGGCATCTGGGTGGCTCAGTCGGTTAGCATCTGCCTTGGGCTCAGGTCATGATCTTAGGGTCCTGGGATGGAGGAGCCCTGCATCGGGCTCCCTGCTCAGCAGGCAGTCTGCTTCTCCTTGTCGCTCTGCCCCTCACCCCTGACTTGTGTGTGCTCTCTCTTTCCCTCTCTCTCTCAAATAAGTAAAATCTTAAAAAAAAAATGAATAGCAAAATTATAGACTTAGATTAACCCTATCAACAATTACATTAAATGAAAATAGATAAAGTATTTACTGAAAAGGTAGAGCTTGATACATTGGTAAAATGCAAGACCTCCTTATCTGTTGTCTACCAGAGATGTGTTTTAGATGTAATAACACAGGGATGCCTGGGTGGCTTAACCTGTTGAGCATCTGACTCTTGATTTCTGCTTAGGTTGTGACCTCTGGGTCGTGGGATCAAGCTCTGCATTGGGCTTCAAGGTCAGCCCACAGTCTGCTTGTTCCTCTTCCTCTGCCCCTTGCCCCTTCTCTCTCTTTTAAATAAATACATAAAATCTTAAAAAAAATGTAATGACATAGATTGAAAATAAATGCATGGAAAATGATGTAGCATACAAATAGTAATTATAAGATAGCTGGAGTGATTATATTAATATTAGGTAAAATAGATTTCAAACAGTGTTATTGGAGATAAAGAAGGACATTTCATAGTGGTAACACCAGGAAGACATACCAGCCACAAATTTGTAAGTGCTTTTTTTTAAAATTATGTTATGTTAGTCACCATACAGTATCAATAGTTTTTGATGTAGTGTTCCATGATTCATTGTGTGTAGCACCCAGTGCTCCATGCAATACATGCCCTCCTTAATACCCATCACCAGACTAACCCATCCACCCACCCCCTCCCCTCTAAAACCCTCAGTTTGTTTCCCAGAGTCCATAGTCTCTCATAGTTCGTCTCCCCCTCCTTCCCCCCCTTCATTTGTAAGTGCTTAAGATCTGTAATCATAGCTAGAAATTTTAACACCATACTCTCTATAATTACAGAAAATCTAGACCAAAAAAAAAAAAATCAATTTGAACATAAAGGATCTGAAAACCACTATCAACTACCTTGACCTAATTGACATTTGTAGAACATCACATGTAACTAGAATACAACAGAATGCACATTCCATTCAAGTGCACATGATATGCATACCAAGATAAATCATATATAGGGCTATAAAACTTCTCAATAGGTTTCAAAAGTTTGAAATTCTAAGGACTCTAATTTCTAACCATGGTTGAATTTAAAGTAGAAATCATTAATAAGATATGCAGAAAAGTCCAAGTATTTGGAATTAAAACTGTAATTTTCCTAGCCAATCTACAGATTTAATGTGATCAAAATCATTTTTTCCCCACAGGTATTATTATTATTTTTTAGATTTATTTATTTGAGAGAGAGCAGAGGAGGAACAGAGGGAGAGGGAGAGAGAAACTTAAGCAGATTCCACGCTGAGTGCGGAGCCAGATGTGGGGCTCAATCTCATGACCCTGAGATCACGACCTGAGCTGAAACCAAGAGTCTGCTGCTTAACCGATTGAGCCACCCAGGAGCCCCTCCATGGGCATTTTTTAAAGTACCTATGACAGTCTTCATTGTATTACTTTAAGTCACTCTAAGCTTGCATTAATTGTAAAAGACCAGGTCCATATTTGTAATAATGATTTTTCTTATTTCAAGTTATAAGAACACCACTTGATATAGCTTTTATTAAGGTATAATTGACATATTCCATTATATAAGTTTCAGGTATACCAACATATTTGCATATATTGTGAAGTGATCACAACAATTTCTAGTTAACATCTGTCACTATACATAGTTAAAAAAATATTTTTTCTTTTGATAAGGATTTTTAAGATCTACTTTCTTAGCAACTTTCAAATATGCAGTACAGTATTATTAACTGTAGTCAACATGTTGTACATTATATCCCCATAACTTAATTATTTTACACCTGGAAATTTATGCCTCAGTCCTTTGTCCCACCCCCGGCCCCCACCTCTGGCAACCACCAGTCTATTCCTTGTATCCATGAGCTTGGTTATGTTGTTTTTAAAATTCCACGTGTAAGTGAGAGCCCACACTGTTTTACTTTCTCTGTCTTTATTTCACTTAACCTAGTGGCCTCAGGGTCCACCCATGTTGTCATAAGTAACAGGATTTCCTTTTTTTATGGTTGAACACTATTCCATTGTATATATATATATACCACATCTTGCACAGATTGCTTCCATATCTTATCTATTGAAAATAATGCTGCAGTGAATGAAAAGGTGGCATATATTTTTTCCAATTAGTATTTTTGTTTTCTTCACATAAATACCCAGAAGTGGAATTGCTGGACCATATGGTGGTTCTGTTTTTAATTTTGTGAATAACTTCCATACTGTTTGCCATAGTGTCTATACAATTTACATTCTCACCAAGAGTACATAAGGGTTCCCTTTTTCACACATTCTCACTTATACTTGTTACTTTTTGTCTTTTTGATGAAAGCCATCCTCATAGGTGTGAGTTGGTATCTCATTGTGGTTTTGATTTGCATTTCCCTGATGATGTTGAACATCTTTACATGTGTCTCTTAGCTATCTGTATGTTTTCTTTAGAAAAATGCCTGTTCAGGTTCTCTGTTTTTTAGTTTGTCTGCTAGTGAGTTGTATGAGTTCTTTATATGTTTTGGATATTATATCAGATATATCAGATTCAGGATTTGCAAATATATTCTCCCATTCGGTAGGTTGTCTTTTCATTTTATGGATGATTTCCTTTGCTGTGCAGAAGATTTTTAGCATGATATAGCTTATACTTGTTTAGTTTTACTTTTGTTGCCTTTGCTTTTGAAGTCAGATCCAAAAACTCAGTGGCCAAGACCAATATTGAGGAGTGTACCATCTATGTTTTCTTCTAGTTTTATGGTTTCAGGCCTCATATTCAAGGTTTTAATCCATTTTGAGTTGGTTTTTATGTATAATGTAAGATCATATCCTAGTTTCATTCTTTTGCATGTGGCTGTCCAGTTTTCCCAACATCATTTATTGGAGGGAATGTCTGTTCTTTCCCCATTTTATAGTCTTTAATTTTTTGTCATAAATTAATGACCACATATAGGTGGGTTTGATTCTGGGTTCTCTCTTCTGGTCTGTTGATCCATCTGTCTGTTTTCAAGCCAGGACCATACTGTTTTGATTACTATAGCTTTGTAATACAGTATGAAATCTGGGATTGTGATACCTCTAGCTTTGTTGTTTGTCAAGATTGTTTTGGTTTTGGAGGTTTTTTGTTGTTCCATACAAATTTTTAGGAATGTTTGTTCTATTTCTGTGAAGAGTGACATTGTAAATTTTAGGGATTGCATTGAATCTATAGATTGCTTTGGGTACTGTTAATATTTTAACAGTATTAATTTTTCAATCCATAAGAATGGAATATCTTTCTATTTATTTATCTTTGTTAATTTAATCAGTTTCTTACAGTTTTCATTGCAGAGGTCTTTCACCTCCTTGGTTAAATTTATTCCTTGGTATTTTATTCTTGTTATGTAATTGTAAATGGGATTGTTTTCTTAATTTATCGTTTTACTACTTTGTTATTAGTGTACAGAAATACAAATTTCTATATGTTAATTTTGTATTCTGCAACTTTTTAAAAAAAGATTTTATTCATTTATTTGAGAGAGAGAATGAGAGAGAACATGAGAGGGGGGAGGGTCAGAGGGAGAAGCAGACTCCCTGCTTCTGGGACTCCAGGATCATGACCTGAGTTGAAGGTAGTCACTTAACCAGCTGAGCCACTATTCTGCAGTTTTTTTGGTGGAGTCTTTAGGGTTTTCTATATATAATATCATGTCATCTGCAAATACAGTTTTACTTTTCCTTTCCAATTTGGATACCTAATACTTCTTTTCCTTGCCTAATTGTTCTGGCTATGACATCCATCCTATGTTGAATAAAATGGTGAGAGTGGGCATCCTTGTGTCGTTGCTGATCTTAGACAAAAAGCTTTCAGTTTTTCACTATTGAATATGATATTAGCAGGGGTTTGTCATATATGGCCTTTATATGTTGAGGTACATTCCATCTATATCTACTTTGTTGAGTGTTTTTATCATAAATGGATGTTGAATTCTGTCATGCTATTTCTACATCTATTGAGAAGATCATATGATTTTTATGTTTTATTTTGTTTATGTGCTGTATCATGTTGATTGATTTGCAGATGTTGAACTACCTTGCATCCCTGAAATAATACCCACTTGATCATGGTATATGAGCCTTTAAATGTATTGTTGAATTTGGTTTGCTAGTATTTTATTGAAAATTTTTGTGTCTATGTTCATCAGGGATGTTGCCCTATAACTATCTTTTCTTATGGTGTCCTTATATGGTGTTGATATCAGGGTAATGCTGATTGCATAAAATGAGTTCAAAAGTGTACCCATCACTTCTATTTTTTGAAAGAGTTTGAGAAAGATTGCCATTAATTCTTTAAATGTTTGGTAGAATTTACCAGTAAAGGCATGTGGTCCTGGACTTTTTTGTTTATTGGGAGATTTTTGATTACTGATTCAATCTCTTTACTAGTAATCAGTCTTTTAAAATTTCTTATTTCTTTATGATTTTAGTTGCTTTCTGAATATTTCTAGGAATTTATTCATGTCTTCTAGATTGTAAAATCTGTGGCATATAATAGTATTTTGTGATTCTTTGTATGTAGTTGTAATTTCTGATTTTTTAAAAAGATTTTATTTACTTGACAGAGAGAGGGAGCAAGCACAAGCAGGGAGAATGGCAGGCAGCAGAGAAGCAGGCTCCCTGCTGAGCAGAGAGCTGGACATGGGGCTCGATTCCAGGAACCCAAGATCATGACCTGAGCTGAAGGCAGACACTTAACCAACTGAGCCACCCAGTGCCCCTAATTTCTGATTTTGAGTCCTCTTTTTTCGTTGCTGAGTCTTGCTCAAGGTTTGCCGATTTTGTGTATCTTTTCACAGAACCAACTCTTAGTTTCATTGATCTTATTTTTATCTTTTTAGTCTATTTAATTTATTTCCACTCTGTATTTCCTTTCTTCTACTGACTTTGGACTTCACTGGTTCTTCTTTTTCTAGTGTAATGTTAGGTTGTTTATTTGAAATTTTTCGTAGTTCTTGAGGTAAGCATTTATCTCCTGAACTCTCTTTGAACTGCTTTTGCTATATCCCCTAAATTTTGGTACATTGTATTTCCATTTTCATTTGTCTGAAGGTATCTTTTTATTTCTCATTGATTTCTTCATTGACTCACTGGTTGTTCAGTAGCATGTTATTTAAGCTCCATATATTTGTGAATTTTCCAGTTTTCTTGTAATTGATTTTTAGTTTCATCCTATTATAGTTGGAAAATATGGTTGATATGATTTCAATCTTCTTAAATTTAGTAGAACTTATTTTGTGGACTAACATATCTATTCTCGAGAATGTTCCATGTGCACTTGGAAAGAATATGTATTCTGCTTTTGGGTGGAATGTTCTGTATATATCTGTTCAATTCATCTACTAAACATGTTGTGTAAGTCCAATGTTTCCTTATTGATCTTCTGTCCAGATGATCTATCCATTATGAAAGTTCCATACTATTATTGTATTGCTGTCTGTTTCTTCCTTTAGATCTGTTAATATTTGCTTTATATATTTAGGTATTCCTAGTTTGGGTGCATAAATATTTACAAATGTTACATCTTTTTGCAGATTGATACCTTCTTCATTATGTAATGCCTTGTTTGCTTGTTTTTTTAAAATAGTCTTTGCTTTAGTCTATTTTGTCTAAGGATAGTTATTTTTTTTAATTTTTTATTATTATGTTAATCATCATATATTACATCATTACTTTTTGATATAGTGTTCCATGATTCTTGTTTGTGCAGTGCTCCACGCAGAATGTGCCCTCTTTAATACCCATCACCAGCATAACCCATCCCCTCACCCCCCTCCCCTTTAGAACTCTCAGTTTGTTTTTCAGAGTCCATCATCTCTCATGGTTCATCTCCCCCTCCGATTTACTCCCCTTCATTCTTCCCCTTCTGCTATCTTCTTTTTTTTTCTTAACATATATTGCATTATTTGTTTCATAGGTACAGATCTGTGATTCCACAGTCTTGCACAATTCATAGCGCTCACCATAGCACATATCCTCCCCAGTGTCTATCACCCAGCCACCCCATCCCTCCCACCCCCCCACCACTCCAGCAACTCTCACTTTGTTTCCTGAGATTAAGAATTCCTCATATCAGTGAGATCATATGATACATGTCTTTCTCTGATTGACTTATTTCACTCAGCATAACACCCTCCAGTTCTATACACGTCAATGCAAATGGCAAAATCTCGTTCCTTTTGATGGCTGCATAATATTCCATTGTGTGTATATATATATATACCACCTCTTCTTTATCTATTCATCTGTTGATGGACATCTTGGCTCTTTCCACAGTTTGGCTATTGTGGACATTGCTGCTATAAACATCAGGGTGCACGTACCCCTTCGGGTCCCTACATTTGTATCTTTGGGGTAAATACCCAGTAGTGCAGTTGCTGGATCGTAGGGTAGCTCTATTTTCAACTGTTTGAGGAACCTCCATACTGTTTGAGTGGTAGCACCAGCTTGCATTCCCATGAACAGTGTAGGAGGGTTCCCCTTTCTCCGCATCTCCGCCAACATCTGTCATTTCCTGACTTGTTAATTTTAGCCATTCTGACTGGTGTGAGGTGGTATCTCATTGAGGTTTTGATTTGGATTTCCCTGTTGCCGAGCGATGTTGAGCAGTTTTTCATGTGTCTGTTGGCCATTTGGATGTCTTCTTTGGAAAAATATCTGTTCATGTCTTCTGCCCATTTCTTAATTGGATTATTTGTTCTTTGGGTGTTGAGTTTGATAAGTTCTTAGATTTTGGACACTAGCCCTTTATCTGATCTGTCATTTGCAAATATTTTCTCCCATTTTGTCGCTTGTCTTTTGGCTTTGTTGACTGTTTCTTTTGCTGTGCAAAAGCTTTTTATCTTGATGCAATCCCAACAGTTCATTTTTGTCCTTGCTTCCCTTGCCTTTGGCGATGTTCCTAGGAAGAAGTTGCTGAGGCTGAGGTCGAAGAGGTTGCTGCCTGTGTTCTCCTTTAGCATTTTGATGGACTCCTGTCTCACATTTAGCTCTTTGAACGATTTGGAGTCTATTTTTGTGTGCAGTGGAAGAAAATGGTCCAGTTTCATTCTTCTGCATGTGGCTGTCCAATTTCCCCAACACCATTTGTTGAAGAGACTGTCTTTTTTCCATTGGACATTCTTCCCTGCTTTGTCAAAGATTAGCTGACCATAGAGTTGAGGGTCCATTTCTGGGCTCTCGATTCTGTTCCATTGATCTATGTATCTGTTTTTGTGCCAGTACCATACTGTCTTGATGATGACAGCTTTGTAATAGAGCTGTCCGGAAGTCCGGAATTGTGATGCTGCCAGTTTTGCTTTTCTTTTTCAGCATTCCTCTGGCTATTCGGGGTCTCTTCTGGTTCCATACAAATTTTAGGATTATTTGTTCCATTTCTTTGAAAAAAGTAGATGGTATTTTGATGGGGATTGCATTGAATGTGTAGATTGCTCTAGGTAGCATTGACATCTTCACAATGTTTGTTCTTCCAATCCATGAGCATGGAATGTTTTTCCATTTCGTTGTGTCGTCCTCAATTTCTTTCATGAGTATTTTATAGTTTTCTGAGTACAGATCCTTTGCCTCTTTGGTTAAATTTATTCCTAGGTATCTTAGGGTTTTGGGTGCAATTGTAAATGGGATTGACTCCTTCATTTGTCTGTCTTCTGTCTTGTTTTTGGTGTATAGGAATGCCACTGATTTCTATGCATTGATTTTATATCCTGCCACTTTACTGAATTCCTGTATGAGTTCTAGCAGTTTTGGGATGGAGTCTTTTGGCTTTTCCACATAAAGTATCATATCATCTGCAAAGAGTGAGAGTTTGACTTCCTCTTTGCCTATTTGGAAGCCTTTGATTTCTTTTTGTTGTCTGATTGCTGTGGCTAGGACTTCTAATACTATGTTGAATAGCAGTGGTGATAGTGGACATCCGTGCCGCTTTCCTGACCTTAGGGGGAAAGCTCTCAGCTTTTCCCCATTGAGAATGATATTCGCTGTAGGTTTTTCATAGATGGCTTTTATGATACTGAGGTATGTACCCTCTATCCTTATACTCTGAAGAGTTTTGATCAAGAAAGGATGCTGTACTTTGTCACATGCTTTTTCTGCATCTATTGAGAGGATCATATGATTCTCATTCTTTCTTTGTTAAGGTATTGTATCACATTGATTGAATTGCAGATGTTGAACCAACATTGCAGCCCAGGGATATATCCCACGTGGTCATGGTGAATAATCCTTTTAACGTACTGTTGGATCCTATTGGCTAGTATTTTGGTGAGATTTTTGCATCCATGTTCATCAAGGATAATGGTCTGTAATTCTCCTTTTTGATGGGGTCTTTGTCTGGTTTGGGGATCAAGGGAATGGTGGCCTCCTAAAATGAGTTTGGAAGTTTTCCTTCCATTCCTATTTTTTGGAACAGTTTCAGAAGAATAGATATTAATTCTTCTTTAAATGGTAGAATTCCCCTGGGAAGCCATCTGGCCCTGGGCTTTTGTTTGTTGGGAGATTTTTGATGACCCCTTCAATTTCCTTAGTGGTTATAGGTCTGTTCAGGTTTTCTATTTCTTCCTGGTCCAATTTTGGTAGTTGATACATCTCTAGGAATGCATCCATTCCTTCCAAGTTATCTAATTTGCTCATTATATGTTCTTATAATTGTTTGTATTTCTTTGGTGTTGGTTGTGATCTCTCCTCTTTCATTCATGATTTTGTTGATTTGGGTCATTTCTCTTTTCTTTTTGATAAGTCTGGCCAGGGGTTTATCAATCTTGTTCATTCTTTCCAAGAACCAGCTCCTAGTTTTGTTGATCTGTTCTACTGTTCTTTTGGTTTCTACTTCATTGATTTCTGCTCTGATCTTTATGATTTCTCTTCTCCTGCTGGGTTCAGGCTTTATTTGCTGTTTTTTCTCTAGCTCTTTTAGGTGTAGGGTTAGGTTGTATATTTGAGACCTTTCTTGTTTCTTGAGAAAGGCTTGTATTGCTATATACTTTCCTCTTAGGACTGCCGTTGCCGCATCCCAGAGATTTTGGACAGTTGTGTTTTCATTTTCATTGGTTTCCATGAATTTTTTTAATTCTTCTTTAATTTCCTGGTTGACCCATTCATTCTTTAGTAGGATGCTCTTTAGCCTCCATGAATTTGAGTTCTTTCCGACTTTCCTCTTGTGATTGAGTTATAGTTTCAAAGCATTGTGGTCTAAAAATATGCAGGGAATAATCCCAATCTTTTGGTACCGGTGCAGACCTGATTTGTGACCTAGGATGTGATCAATTCTGGAGAATGTTCTATGGGCACTAGAGAAGAATGTGTATTCCGTTGCTTTGGGATGGAATGTTCTGAATATGTCTGTGAAGTCCATTTGGTCCAGTGTGTCATTTAAAGTCTTTATTTCCTTGTTGATCTTTTGCTTAGATGATCTGTCCATTTCAGTCAGGGGGGTGTTAAAGTCCCCCACTATTATTGTATTGTTGTCAATGTGTTTCTTTGCTTTTCTTATTAATTGCCTTTTATAATTGGCTGCTCCCATGGTAGGGGCATAGATATTTACAATTGTTAGACCTTGTTGAATAGACCCTTTAAGTAGGATATAGTGTCCTTCTTCATCTCTTATTACAGTCTTTGTTTTAAAATCTAATTTGTCTGATAGAAGGATTGCCACCCCAGCTTTCTTTTGGTGTCCATGAGCATGGCAAATGGTTTTCCACCCCCTCACTTTCAATGTGGGGTTCTCTTTCGGTCTAAAATGAGTCTCTTGCAGACAGCATATTGATGGGTCTTGTTTTTTAATCCAATCTGATAGCTTGTGTCTTTTGATTGTGGCATTTAGCCCATTTACATTCAGGGTAACTATTGAAGGATATGAATTTAGGGCCATTGTATTGCCTGTAAGGTACTGTTACTGTATATTGTCTGTGTTCCTTTCTGGTCTATGGTGCTTTTAGGCTCTCTCTTTGCTTAGAGGACCCCTTTCAATATTTCTTGTAGGGCTGGTTTTGTGTTTGCAAATTCCTTTAGTTTTTGTTTGTCCTTGAAACTTTTTATCTCTCCATTTTCAATGACAGCCTCGCTAGATATAGTATTCTTGGCTGCATATTTTTCTCGTTTAGTGCTCTGAAGATATCATGCCAGTCCTTTCTGGCCTGCCAGGTCTCTGTGGATAGGTCTGTTGCCAGTCTAATGTTTCTACCATTATAGGTTACATATCTCTTCTCCCGAACTGCTTTCAAGATTTTCTCTTTCTCTCTATGACTCAGAATTTTTACTATTGGATGTAGGAGTGTTGACTTATTTTTATTGATTTTGAGAGGGGTCTCTGTGCCTCCTGGATTTTGATGCCTGTTTGCTTCCCCACATTAGGGAAGTTCTCTGCTATAATTTGCTCCAATATACCTTCTGCGTCCCTCTCTCTTTCTTTTTCTGGGATACCTATTATTCTAATGTTGTTTCGTCTTATCATATCGCTTATCTCTAGAATTCTGCCCTCGTGATCCAGTAGTTTTTTATCTCTCTTTTTCTCAGCTCCCTTATTTTCCATCATTTGGTCTTCTATATTGCTAATTCTCTCTTCTGCTTCATGCATCCTAGCAGTTAGGGCCCCATTTTTGATTGCACCTCATAATAGCCTTTTTGATTTTGATTTGGTTAGATTTTAGTTCTTTTATTTCTCCAGTAAGGGTTTCTCTAATAACTTCCATGCTTTTTTCAAGCCCACCTAAATCTTTAAAATCATGATTCTGAACTCTAGGTCCGACATCGTACTAATGTCCGAATTGAGTAGGTCCCTGGCAGATGGTACTGCCTCTTGTTCTTTTTGCTGAGGTCATTTTTTTCATCTTGTCATTTTGTCCAGAGGAGAATAGATGAATGAGAGAACAAAATCGTAACAGGTTAACAACGTCCCCAGCAAATGTACTCTAAAGAAATCAGAAAAGACCTGAAACCAGGGGAAAAGAAAGGGAAAGAAAGAAAAAAGAGACAAAAAAACACAAAAAGATAAAATCAAAAACATAACAAAAGAAAAAATCCAAAATATGATCAAATATGATCAGGCTAGTGTATAGATCAGTGCCACACCCTAGATTCTGGGTGTATTTTGGTCTGTTAGAAGAAAGTGCCTTCTAAAATTTAAGGAAAGACTTATATATGTACAAAATAAGGGTTGATACAATGAAGGGATGGAAGATGACTGTAAAGATGAAAATTATAAAACATTTTATAAAAGGAATTGGTAAGAAGTTGTTTGAAAAAAGAAAGAATAAGATTTAAAAAAAAAAAGAGAGAATGTGATCAGGCACGAGACTAGAACAAAGCCATACACTAGTGATTTAGGGTATATTTTGATCTGTTAGAAGAAACTCAATCTCAAAATTTTAAAGAGAGGACAACTTATTTATATATATATATATATATATATATATATGCCAAAAATAAGGGTAACTACTATGAAGGGATAGAATATGATTCTAAAAATGAAAAATAAATTTTTTTTTAAAAAAAGGATTGATAAGATGTTGGTTGAAAAAGGGAAAAAGAAAAATTCAAAAAAAATACTGTTAAAAAAAATTAAATTTGAAAAACTAATGAATCATGGTAAAAAAGCCATGAA
This sequence comes from Callorhinus ursinus, assembly GCF_003265705.2. Lineage (NCBI taxonomy): Eukaryota > Metazoa > Chordata > Mammalia > Carnivora > Otariidae > Callorhinus > Callorhinus ursinus. Next base: position 144,970 of record NW_027397067.1, read on the forward strand.
TTCTATGTGCAGTGTTCCCCTAGCGCTGTTGTTCCCCTTTTCTCCTTGATCGGTAAACTTTGTCTTGGCTGGCTGTTCGTGCTGATCTTCTGGGGGAGCGGCCAGTTGCCCAAATGTCTTTGCTGGAGGAGGAATTGCTCCTCCCCTGTCGATCTGCGCTAAGCAATCTGCTTGGTTTTGCTCTTGGGAGCGTTTGTTCCTTGCAAGCTCTCCCTACAGCTTTGGAGGACGAGAGTGAAAATGGCGGCCTCCCTATCTCTGCCGGTCGGTGCTGAGAACTTGGGGCCCCGCTCCATAGTGCGCCCCCAGAGAAAAGCAGGCAGTCACTCCCGTCTCCCCGGTTTCCGGCCGCACTCCGTGCTCACCCGGCCTGTGACTGAGCATTTCTGTGTCTGGTACCCGACCCCGTGTGGAGTCTCCAAACCCAGCAGATACCTGCAGTGTGCTCCCGCCCCGCTCCTCCCGGGGGGGAGGGAGGGGCTTCTCCCCGGCTCTGCCACTTGTTGGGTCCCTGCTGGAGGAGCAGTGGCCCGACTGTGCTGCGGATCACAGTTTATGGCAACCCTGAGCTGAGAGCCCGCGCCTTTGCTCCGTCTCTGCAGCCGGGTTCCCCGCTCCGATACCTGGGAGCTTTGCTGCACTCAGGCACCCCTGGTCTTTCTGTGACCCCAAGAGTCCTGAGACCACACTGTCCTGCGAGGGTTCCACCCCCAGCTTAGCCACTGGAGTGACGTCCCTCAGCGGAACCGACTTCCAAAAGTTCCGATTTTGTGCTCTGTGGCTCTATCACTTGCCAGAAGTGGCCGACGGAGGCCCCCTCCCCCACCGTCTATCCTCCGGAATATCGCCTCGGATTCACTTCTCTACAGGTCCTACCTTCCAGTAAGTGGTCGCTTTTTTGTTCAGAGAGTTGTTATTCTTTTCTTCGATCTTCTTTTGAGTTCGTAGGTGTTTAGAATGGTTTGATCCCTATTCATCTGAATTCCTGAGACCAGACGAAACCCAGGTCTCCTACTCCTCCGCATTCTTGCTCCGCCCCCTGTCTAAGGATAGTTATTAAAATGAGTCTGTTTGTAAGCATATATAGAGGTGTCTTTTTTTTTTTCAAATCCACTTAGCCACTTGCTTTTTGATTGTAGACTTTAGCCCATTTGTATTAAAATAATAATGATGGTTATGAACTTATTGCCATTTTGTTAATTGTTTTCTGGGTGTTTTGTAGTTCCTTTCCTTTCCTTCTCTTGGTCGCTTCCTTTGTGGTTTGATAAATTTTGTTAGTGGTGTGCTTAGATTCCTTTCTTACAATCTTTTTTTTTTTTTTTTTTAAACAGGTTTTCATTCACTTTATTTTTCTGGTATAAAATCTATGTGGTGGCTGCAGCTGGAGACTGGGTCCTCTGCATGGAGATTCTGGTGTGGGTCTTTACAAAATGGTCATTGAATTCCTGCTAGGCACACTTGGTGATCACAGTCTCTTTCCAGAGATCAGGGGTAAGATAGCTGTAGATCTTGGAAATGGCATCAAAAGTGGCTATGGTGAAGTTGCCCAGGGTGGCAGTGCAGCCCCTAGCTGAGATGTAGACGTCATCAATACTGGCCATCATCAGTAGCTTCTTGGGCATGGGCTGAGACAGTACCAGTGCTTTTGGGGGCAGGGATGAGGCATGCCAGCACAGAGCCACAGTGGCCAGTCACCTTGCATGGGATAGTGTGGGGCTTACTTGTTCCCCCAGTAGCCTTGCTGAATGGGATGATGGAAAGCTTGGCCATGGGGCACCTAGGTGGCTTAGTGGGTTAAGCGACTGCCTTTGGCTTGGGTCATGTTCCCAGGGTCTGGGGATTGAGCCCAACATCTGGCTCCTTGCTCAGCAGGGAGCCGGCTTCTCCCTCTCCCTGTCCCTGCTATTCCACCTGCTTGTGCTCGCACTCTCTCTCTCTCTGTCAAATAAATAAATAAAAAATCTTAGAAAGAAAGAAAGAAATCTTGGCCAGGATGATGGCAGTGGCTACCTCCTTGGAGCATTTAATACCCAGACTGATGTCAGCAAATGCCTTGGAACCTGACCTGATGAGCATGGGTCTGCTTTTGCATAGACAGAATCTTCAAAACCTCATCCTTGAGGAGGGATGTCCCCAAGAAGTAGTCAGTGATCTCAGATTCCTTGATAGACAGGGAGAAGAGATAGATCTCCTCCAGGGACTTGATCTTCATGTCTGTGACCAGGCCCTGCATGGTGATGGGGGTCCACTTCTTGTCCTTGGCCTTGCCTCTTTGAGCTCTGTGGCCTTGGCCCTGGCCTAGATGCTGCTACTGAAGCCTCTGTGGAAGCCACCACGGCCTCCCATTCCAGAGGCCCTGGACCCTACCATAGCACCAACATCATCTGCCATTTGTTTTCTTGGAGAAGAATCTCCTCTCTCACAGTCTTTTGGGAATCTATCATAGGTTTTTGCTTGGTGGTTCCTATGAGGCTTAGTGTAACAACCTTTATTTATAACTGTATTTTAAGTTGATAACCTAAGTTTGAACACATTCTAAACTCATTTTTACTCCCCCCGACCCCATCCATGTTTTGTGGTTTTGATGTCACATTTTACGTACCTTTATGTTACGTATTTCCTAACTAATTATTGTAGTTATACTTATTTTTACTACTTTTGTCTTTTAACATTTATGCTAGCTTTATAAGTGATTAATCTACCATTTTTACTATATGTTTACCTTTACCAATGAGATTTATACTTTCATATTTGTTTTTAATATTTGTCAAAATAGTTTTCTTTTAAAAAGGCCCCACTGCTGCAGCCCCACTGGCTGGCTCTCCATCATCTCCCTCCCCAGCCTAGACACAGTTAGAGGGGTCCTGAGTGGCCCAAGTGCCCCCTTTAATTTTTTCCTACCCAGGACATCTTGGAGAGCAGGGAGGAGAGTGCCCTGAGGTCCATAGTGGGTGGATGCTCTTCTTCCTGACTATTCCAGGCCTAGGATGTAGTTGATGCCTTGCATCAGGCCAATGATGATAGACTGCCAGGCTGCCAAATATCGAAGCCAATCTAGCAGTTGCCCATACATGATGTGAGGCCTCTCCCAGGGGTTGCTGAACATTCTTCTGAGATTCACTTTCTGTTTGCAATAGGGACACATCTGTTTGCTTCCTACAATGCACCAGCTGAGGATGCAGAACTCATGGAATACATGATTACAAGACAGCTTATGTATATTCTTGATGACGTCCTCTTCACTGACATCCACAAAGATCTGCTGCCCACACAGGGCACACACACTGTCTGAGAGAGAGGTGTTTGGTAGGCATGCCTGACTCATTGTAGAACCCTATGGTAGGCGCCATGTAGTCTGCACACATTTGTGTAAAGTCTCGTTCAGGAACTCCATAGTAGAGGCCATAGAAGAAGAGAGAAATACCAAGGTCCATGGCATCTTCTGGTTTGATTTTGAATAATATAGACCAAAGAGGGTAAACATGACAGCCATGTAGCCAACAATGCCAGTGGCATAGCTGATTTTATAGATCAACAAGAACTACTTATAAACCAACCTTGCGGTGTCTGTACAAGTGGTGAAGATGGTGGCAGTGGTGGAGGTGGAGGTTGGAGGAGGTATTGTTGGAGAACAGGAGCTGGATGAGGTTGATATGTTAGACCTCTCCCAAAAGGAGCAGTGGAGGGTTGAGCACATGTGCATGCATACCAGGCACCCCTAGCCATGAAGCCATGCACGTTGAAATGGTCCTCATCCTCATGGCTACTTTGGTGGTGGCTCAGCTGCTCCTGGTGCAGGGGAAACAGAGCTACAATATGGTGACTCTCTTTCAGGTATGGGTTGTTCCCCTCTACTTCACAGTGATGCTACACTGGTGGAGGTTCCTAGTGATCTGGATCTTGTTCTCTGCTGACACAGCTTTTGTCACCTTCTGAGCCATCTGAAAACCACTAGTACAGACAGTCCCAAGTTTGGTGTCCTATGTTTTCTTCTTGTGAATTTGTCCTTTTTATTTTCAGCTTAAAGAAATCCCTTTAACATTTCTTGTAATGCTGGTTTAGATGAACTCTTTTAGGTTTTTTTTGTCCAGAAAACTCTTTATCTTTCTTTCAATTCTGAATGATTTTGCTGGGTGTGAAGTATTTTGGTTGAAGTTTATTTCCTTTCAGCACTTTGACTATATTGTGCTACTCCCTTCTGGCCTGAAAAGCTTCTGCTGAAAATCTGCTATAGTCTTTTTTTTTTTTTTTTTTTTTT